>NC_068999.1:2643615-2644763 GCF_001194135.2 Octopus bimaculoides
ATGTATATATATATAAATATACATATATATACATATATACATACATATATATATGTATATATATAAATATACATATATATATAAACATACATATATATATAAATATACATCTCTCTTTCCTTTCCTGAGCGTCCAATAACACTATCCATATCACGTCCTCACTTTGTTGTTTTTTTGTTATTGTAATTTTTGAACTTATATATAAATATACATATATATACATACATATATATAGATATACATATATATATATACATATATATATATATATATATACATATACATACATATATATACATATATATACATATATATATATAAATATACATATATATATATAAATATAAATATACATATACATATACATATATGTATGTATATAGATATTATACCTATATATACAAATACTAGTTTACACACATACACGAAACTTGTCTCGAAAATAATGCAAAAGGTAGCATTCAATTATTATAATTGTTATTGTTATTATTTTTCCTTTGTTATCTGCCATCTGTGTTGACAAGACTATGTTAGATGTAATTTTGGATATGAATGAACAAGAAGTTTAAAGAAAGTCTGTCTGACAAACTGTGACTTTAGAATCACATATTTTAGAAGGTTTGCTAAAATATATATGATTTATGCTTTAAAGGTCCTTAAGGGGGTTATTGGCAAAGATTTAAGTTTTTAGTTTTGGAAATTTCACTTGTAGATTTCAATTATATTGTAAAATGAAAATGAACTTTAAACCATCGACGTGATTAATGTGATTCTAATTAGTAATTAATATCAGTAAAACAGTCGGCATGTGATTTTGAAAATTAGGCGGAAAGTATTGTAGCACTGAATACGAAGCAGATGGCTGAATAAAGATGTTCTAGACCAGCTGAAAGATATTCTTAGATTATATTTACAATTAAAATTGAAAATGGTGTCTTATTAATTAATTTTGAAAATATAATTGATGTATGTTCTTAATAGTCCTGTAAGTATGTGTGTGTGTGTGTGTGTGTATGTGTGTTATTCTGGTTATATTTTTCGAATTTTTTCCTCAAAGGAGAAAGAGTCGGATTTTGACTCAGAAATAAGGTAGGTAGATTTCTATGTATGAATGCATGCACGCATATATATATATATATATATATATA
>NC_068999.1:2648704-2653558 GCF_001194135.2 Octopus bimaculoides
ATATATATATATATATATATATATATATATACTGGGGCACCGCCATTTGGTGTTGCTACATAATTTTACTTCACGAATTTTACTACAGGAATTGACATTAGGTGCCTGAGGGAGTTTGATGCGGCTGCTCTCATCTGCACCTCCTGTCGCAAAGTTAGTTCATCTGGGACACTTGACAGGAAGAGGTCCAGCTTTATTTTGAAGACACCTACATCCACTCCATGCAGGTTTCTCAGGTCCTTTGGGAAGATATTGAAGAACTGTGGACCTCTGAAGTCCAGGATATTGTAGTATCTTGTCCTATATCTTGATGGCAAATTTGGAGTCCTTGGCATTATGCAATGGTGTCCAGTTCTTTTATTTGTGTAACTTTCGATGCCAAAGTTTGGGACAAGTCCTTCGAGGATCTTCCAGATGTATATTATGGCATATCTTTCTCGCCTCCGCTCTAAGGAATAGAGTCTTAATCTCTTGAGTCTTTCCCAATAGGTTACATGCTGCATAGAGGCTATCTTCTTCGTGTAGCTTCGTTGGATTGCCTCAAGCTCTGAGATTAATTTGAGACTGGTTGGTGACCATAGCTGAGAGCAATAGTCAAAGTGGCTTAGAACAAGTGTCCTCCAGAGGACCTTCATGGTTTCCTGATCTCTTGTTCTAAAAGTCCAAAGAATCCATCCGGTCAGTCGCCTGCATTACATTGACAATTCAGCAGCATGTAAATGCCCAGGTCTCGCACTGACTGTGCCTCTGGGATTGCAGTCCCTCCAGGTCCAGTGTATTTAATGGGTACTGCATTTAGTTTTGTATGCTGATAGCACAAGGCTTGAAACTTATAACAACATATTTCGTGAGTGAAGGCCTTCTTTGGCCTGGGGTGCCGGTGTTTCTCCTTTCCCTACCCATTGAAAAAGCTGAAGTATGGGAAGCTGCAAAAAAAATCATCCTTGGATTATATTTCAAATTAGAATCTAGAATCGTGGATTATTAGTTTAGTATGGAAAACATCTATAACAATTTTTTAAGCTCATTAACAGTATAATTATGTTACTTGTAATCTAACATTTAAATTAGACAAATTTCATAAAGTAGAAAATTTAACGACAATTGTAAATTTTTAGATGTACAAATTAAAATATACTAATTAAAGTGTAAAGGTAGAGGTTGCTGAGAATATAGGCATATTTTTAGCATATATAAATATGTGTAGATTTGTGTGTGTGTGTGTGTGTGTGTGTGTGTGTGTGTGTGTGTGTGTGTGTGTGTGTGTGTGTGTGTGTGTGTGTGTGTGTGTCTTTTCGTGCGTAATTGTGCTTACATAGAAGAGGAAACTCTACGAAATAGAAGCAGCAGGGGGTTATAACTTTATATTTCGAAGCTGAAATTTACCCGAGGATCGAAAACGTGAAATGAGTTGTAATGTTTATATATATATATATATATATATATATATATATATATACTGGCATGCACACACAGACATCTGCACATGCACTAAACACACACCTATGTGTGTGTGTTTGTGTATGCAAATGTAATTGTTACTCATGTCAGTACATCGTCTGAAACTTACCAACTCCTCTTTTATCATCGATCAACATAAAACATTCAAACTATTCACGTTAATAATTCATCTTCTCGTGTTTCCAGAGATTTACATATTTTTCTCTTTACATATTTATGTACAAGAAAATATGCCTATATATGTATTATTTATCTATAGACAGATTGACATTATATATTATATATATATGTGTGTGTGTGTGTGTGTGTGTGTGTGTGTGTGTGTGTGTGTATATAATTATTTGCGTGCGTTTGTGTGTGGTCGCCTATATGTATGTGTGCATGTGTATGTATGTGTGTGTATATATCTATCTATCTATCTATATACATATATATATATATATGTGTGTGTGTGTGTGTGTGTGTGTATTGATACCTATAGATCTATATAAATATGTATACAGTTTTGTGTCAGTATAACTCAAATATATTTACATTTTAATGTACATCTGTTTCTCTCTCTCTCTCTCTCTCTCTCTCTCTCTCTCTCTCTCTCTCACACACACACACACACAATTATAGCTTTATCTTTCTATTATGATAGACAGAATGTGATGACTGATTGAGACACAGATAGTGTGGCAGAAATATGCACCCTGCTGCACAAAACTTTGCGTGTGTGTGTGTGTATTTACACAGATACATGTACATGCGCGAATATATGCATGAATACACATGTGTGTGTATGTGTGATTATAAAACATCAGCATTCTATGAATTACTTCGTTGATTGAGGTAAATCTGGAGTGTGCGTATTCTCGATTCTTCGGAATGATTTCTCGTGTATTCATATGGCCACAACGACAATATACCGCCCGCATTATTTTCTTCCATCATTCTTCAGATTTTGGGATTGTCAGGAATCCTACAGCATGAATATACTGTGTCTCACATGTCTAGTTTGATTTGACTTCATCTCAACACCGTTCTAATTATGTTGTTCATCATAAAATGCTGAGAGTGGAGAGACTCGTCTAATTTAATCAAAGAGCTATAAATAAATGTCTACTGTAGATTCATTTACGATTTACATGTCAAATAGGTTAAAAAAAGTTTATCGTTGGTTAACCTTAGCTTCAATAGTTAATGTATGTTGATGTGCTTAAATAGAACAGTCTGATAGAATTACTAGGACTCAGTACCTCTCCCTGCTGTCCACCTCGGCCACAACGGAAGCCTCCAACTAAATTCAGGCATCATAGTATCGTCGGGAGGATTCTCCAGCCCATCACAGCTGCAGCAGTCCAGGTCTTCAAATTCTAGAAGAGCTCAGGTACGACATGATGTTGATGCCCTCATGGTGTCACGGTTTTTCTGGTATATACGAGATGACTTAGTGCAGCATATATCTGATAGTGGAACCTGTCACCTTGAGCTGCCAAGTGATGGTCGTAGACGATCCAAAGGGGGTTATTATTTACAATGTTTCACAAATGCTCGACAGTCACCGCCCTCCTTTTTTCTCTTGGTCATAGATCACATGTTCTCACCAGAAGCCAGATTTTTATCGCCGCACAACATGAAGAACCCAGTTACGTTCAATAAGCTGGCAACCTCCGAGTGGTAGAGGGTTCTAGCTACAAAATCAGTATGTCTTTTCATATTCGTTGTCAGATTGGAGTCTCACACGTGACTCTTGGGATGGCATTACCTTAGGCCATCCCCCATTTATGATTTGATGAAGTTTGAAAAGATCCAGCGCACCCTGTACACACTCTCCCGTTTGATGCTCACTGTTAATAAAAATTAACGATAAAAATGTAATAATTTATTCAACTTAACTGTGGCAGTTGTTAACGTATGGAGTTAGCTGTACGATGGCAACAGCGTGTTTGGAGAACTTGCAGTTAATAAATTAGATTTAGATACTTTCTGCCTGTGTGTGTGTGCGCGTGTGTAAATACACACACACACACACACACACACACACACACACACACACACACACACACACACACACACACACACACACACACACGTTAAGTATGCATATGGACACTGTAATATCACATAAGTGCTGCTGTGAGTACTGCCAGTGGAAATGTCTAAGTTGCCAAAACGTGTGTCGTGTGCGAGAGACGAGAAGATTAACGAGCTGAATAATAATTTACTATAATCATGGCAGCAGTTATTGAATTTGGGAGGCAGTTGGCTGTCTGACGGCACCAATAGCTTACTTATGTATTATTTGTAGTTAATGAATTAGATTTAGATCTATAATCTTCCTGCGAGTGTGTTTTATTAGCAGATGATACTCTGGGGGTTTACGCAAGTTTTGTGGAAAGGTATTTCTCATCTAATAAAAGATATGGAATCCTTTTGGATTTAATTATCTGCTTTTTCCTGTTGGTAAAGCCATACTACTTAAAAACACACACATTATATTATACATACATATATATATTGTATATATATAAGCAGAAAGTGACTTGTTTTGCGTTGCAATAATATATCTAGACTAATATATGTACGTTACTAAAAGTATTGATAGCGTAACACATACGCTCACAAGTTCCAGCCGTGTGCGCTGTGATTACACTACCTCTTTTAGGACACATGCAAGTGGACACACCAGCGGAGTTCTTTGACACTTCACCTGTAACCACGAAGGCGATAATACATGGTTACCTTGACGTTAAGGAGATGTAATACAGGCCATAGATGAGGTAAAAGCAAACGCAGCGGCTGACCCCGATGCATTCCCAGCAATCCTTCGCAAATCATGTAAATGAACCCTTGCAAAACCACTGCAGCTCCTTTTTCAAAGCTTCCTTGCAAGTGGTAGGTGGAAAAATAAAGGAGGCAATAATATTCCCTGTTCACAAGGGAGGAAGTAGAGCAGATGCTAAAAACTTCAGGCCTATCTCTCTGACCTCATATATCAGCGAAGTCATGGCACGAATAGTCCAAAGGCAACTAATTGCATTCCTTCAAGAGGAAACAATCTAGCATATCCACACACACACACACACACACACACACATATATATATATGCCTGTGTGTAAGTATATGTGTATATGCATATATATATGTGAGAGAGAGAGAGAGAGTGTGTGTGTGTGCATATATATATGTATATGTATGTGTGTGTGAGAGAGAGAGAGAGAGAGTGTGTGTGTGCATATATATGTGTATATGAACATATGTGTCTATATAGATTTATCTGTGTGTGTATATATAAGAGAGTGTGTATATATATATATATATATATATATATACATCCCCACATATATGTCTATGTATACCTTTGACAATATCCAACACACGTATAAATATATATATATATATATATA
>NC_068999.1:2653688-2660284 GCF_001194135.2 Octopus bimaculoides
ATATATATATATATATATACGCATATACACACCTATACATATGTCGACACACAGACAAAGCATTAAGTGGACATCGTTTGCGACTCTTTATTTCTGTTTCTCAGTTGAGCCTTGGATTCCCCACGCCTCCACCTCTGTCTGGCGACAGTTCTTGGGATATCTTAACGTAGAGTTAATTTATTGCAACCCATTCTTTCGCCCGCATACACCAATCCAAACACACATATGAACATGTACATACACACTTACACGTACTTGCTCATTGAAACGCACACTCACCTTTACCAGTATAGATATATATGTTTACACACACACACATATATATACATACATACAGCTCCACGGATACATACAAGTATGAGCTATACCAATAGATATATATATATATATGTTTATACACACACACAGAGGCATAGTTATATATATATATATATAAACCAGTGCACACACTTATTCAGACAAACATAGACATGCACACGTATATATATATATCCACACACCTATATTTATACATATACACAAATGCATGTACAAATATCTACACACACACACACACACACACACACACACACACACATACATACAGCTCCATGGACACATACAAGTATGAGCTATACTCTCATACGCCCTATATACACATACATACATCTATATGCGTATGTGCACATGCAGATAGCCATACGTACAGAAAGTTCTAGATTTGTCCTCACATATAATGAATGCACAAGTACATAAATATATACATACATATACACACAATTTAAACACTACACTGTTTTAGAGGGTTCTGAAAAATAAACACAGTACGTTTAGTTAAAAGTTACACCAGTTTATGTAAATATGAAGAAAGATTAAGCTTGCTCACTATAGATAGTCGCAATAATTAACTGTCCGTATTATATCGTGAAAGTGTGTACCCGAGTCTCTGTTTTCATCTGATTATCCTTTCGGAGCATCTGTTGATTAAGTTCTGTTCACTCAATAAAAAGCACAGGGGTTTCTCCGAGCATAGATCGCAATTTCTAGAGAAATTATCATAAGGGTGTGTATTCTTTATTATGGACCTAGTAATACTATATTTTATTCCATCTTCTATTAGTCTCTATATATTAGATCCGCTAGTGAGATAGAATGCCTCCTATCAATTCTACTGAAAGTGGCAACATGGCTACCTTTTCAATTTTTGAAAAAATCGCAGATGCTCCTATATACACATATGCTCCTCTTCCTGTACTCTCTGACAGTGCATTTGTATATTATGCTACGACATACAGTGCATACATAAAGGACACGTGCTTTTGTCCCTGAATATGCAATTATTTTTTAGTCCTCTGTATTGAAGTTATTCTTTTCTCTTCCATTCTTAGCGTTTCTTCCATCATTTTTTTCTTATATTACGTGGATCTAATTGGTGTCCATTGCTGCATTCACTTATTATGAGTATTTTCATCATATTTGCTGTCGGCAGCATTTTCTCTGTAATTGCTTATACTATTAATTTCATTGTAATTATTTGAAACAGTTTGACTTTTTACCTCTTTATTATCAGAGCCCTTTATAGATAAATTATTCTTTATTGTTCCCTCTCTTACCGTATTATTTAACTTCTAGTTCAACTCCTTATTAATTTTATGCGAATAATATTCTTGGTTAAAACAATTTGCATATGATACTTTCATTGTGTGCTGTTAAAAATCTTGTATCTATTGAATTTTGGAAAACATTTATCCTAAGCCGTAAAGAATTCCTTAGCAACCTTAAATGATATTTGTAGCACATTGATAGGATTGTACTATAGAACATTAGATTTATTTTTTGCTCGGTCTATTGTTGCTAATATGCGGTGTGGAAGTGTCTCTATTTAATGGTTATACTTAAATTCCATCTTTTAGTATTACTCATTCTCAATTTCTATTTTATTTTTAGTACCTTTATTTCTTATTCGTAGTTTATTCTGACCGTCTCCCTCGATTCTGTGGTTACAATTTGTGTCCTTATGTTAGGGTTTAGTTTCCTTAGTATCGTAGCTCCTAGAATTAACCATATTACAATACTGAGCATGCACGTTAAAAATTGCTTCATTCGCAGATAGTCTTGATATTCTATTGGATATGATTTTTCTGGTCCTTTTATAATAGAAAGTGGGTGGTGTGACTATATTGATGTACCGTAGTTGCTCATTTGACTTGTGGAAGCCAAATATATATCTTCTCGTAGTTACTTTTCATATATATTTTATAAAAGAAAGACTAATGCTAGACTATAAGATGTTGCAGACTTGAGAAATGGTAAGAATAACTTTGATGGCAATTTACAGGAAGTCGCAGGATCTTTGTTGCCATCGCTAAATACTTGAATGATGACCAGGAAAAACGTTACAACGTTACAGAACCAAAAATAATAGCAATTAGTTCTTGAGAATTGTGAAGATCTGAACAGGCGGCTCCACAACTTGATCAATAAATTATGTTCATTGTACATTTCCTTTCTAAATGTTCTTCTAACATTTCATCTCAAGAAAGTTCCTCGCTCGTAAATTGCGGACACACACACACACGGTAGTGTTAAACTGTGCAACATGTTATACCTACCACCGTTGTACAGAGTGTTTAAATGCTTAAAGTAGTTTGGTTTGTGAAAGAATTGTGACATGAAAAATTGATAGTTTTTGAATGCAAACGAGAAAACCTTTAGAGATGTTTATAAAGAGGTGCTGGTGGTGGTGTTACTACTACTACTACTACTACTACTACTACTACTACTACTAATAATAATAATAATAATGATACTTTCTACTATAGGCACAAGGCCTGAAATTTGGTGGGAGGGGGCCAGTCGATTAGATTAACCCCAGTACACAACTGGTACTTAATCTAACGATCCCGAAAGGATGAAAGGCAAAGTCGACCCAGGCGGAATTTGAACTCGTCGCTGAAGAGGTCACAAATGTGCGACGAAAGATTTCCAAACAATGGACATGAGTTAGAATAAGAACAGTGATAAATGAGTGAAGAATGAATATATAGTGCGTGTGTTTGTTTGGCAAAAAAAAAAAAATGACCGTCCCGAAATACAACAATATCTCTGTTTCAACACATGATTTCACATCAAAAATCTTGCAACACAAATTCATAAACGTATATAATTAAAGCTTGTGGGTACACCTGATAGTATTCCGAATATAGCACATTCACTTTCGAAAAGTCACCTGAATGGACACATCTGCATCGAAGGGTGCACTATAACCAATTGCGTGGTAACTCACCTGCGCAGTATCGATGCAAGATGGGTCGAAACGATCGTTGTGATTAATAATTTAGTAAATTCTATTTTCTGTTTCTCTCATTTGCTACACACACATAAACACGTGTGTGTGTGTGTGTGTGTGTGTGTGTGTGTGTGTGTGTGTGTGTGCGTACACAGTTACAGATTTTTCTAGTCGGGTAGATCTAGAAATAAAGAGTAACCGAATCATATTAGCGATGTATTTAACTGAAGCACCCCAGCGGAAGGAGGACATCTGATTGGTTATATTAAGTAAACGAGAATTTGTAAATGTCGCTATGAAAGAAATGAGAGAGTAGTAGAAGCTGAGACAGCAGGAAGATAGGGGTGTGTGGATGGCAACAATTTCGGGGATTAAAATGGACGTTTATTCATCAATGAAGAATAACAATTTACACAAGAATTTCGTCTACAGCTTTACAAGTACTTAAAACAGGTTCCACGTTGTTCTATTTCTCACACCTACTTTAACTGAAGTTGTAATGGAGTGTTAACTAAAAGAGGCAGATTTCATTACGAAGGTCTTACTCGACGCACTTCTCCACCAGCTCTCTCTTCCATCAACTGGATTTATTCTCTCAATCTACACGTCAACTTTTACAGATTTATTTGAGCCGTACATTTGAGTTAACCACTTAGCCACCCCTTTTCAATACTCAGCTGTAATTCACAATAGTTGTCCTCATAATATTCTTAAAAAGGAATGAACGACACAACATTCAATTTTCCCTTTCAACCTCATATTTCAATATGTAATTGTGCGTAAGGTGGCGACCTGGCAGAATTGTTAGCACGCCGGGCGAAATGCCTGGCGGCATTTCGTCTGTCTTTACGATCTGAGTTCAAATTCCACCGAGGTCGACTGACTTTGCCTTTCATCCTTTCGGAGTCGATAAATTAAGTACCAGTTGCGTACTGGGTCGATCTCATCGACTGGTCCCCTTCCCAAAATTTCGGGCTGTGTGCCTAGAGTAGAAAAGAATATATAAGTGTGTGTGTGTGTTTGTGTGTGTGTGTATATATATATATATCAACTTTTACTCCCACTCACACGCATATACATACATCATGTGATCAACCAGACTACGGTCACAATGCGCTTTGCCTCGTGGTTAGGGTGTTGCGCTCACAATCGATAGATCGCAAGTTCGATTCCCGGATTGAGCGGCGTATCGTGTTCTTAAGTAAAACACTTCATTTCTCGTTGCCTCAGTCCACTCAGCTGTAAATGGGTAAACCTTGCGATGAACTAGCCTTCCGATCAGGGTAATTATATATATATATATATATGTACATATATATATACATATACATATATATATACATATACATATATATATACATATACATATATATATACATATACATATATATATACATATACATATATATATACATATACATATATATATACATATATATATATATATACATATATATATATATATATATATATAATTGGTGTACCAAAAGTAATGCAAACTGGGCTTAAACTGTTTATCAAGTGACATTCGTCATTCAAATTGCAACGCTTTCTCTATACCAATAGTTCTCAACCGGGTCCATATGGCCCCTGTGGGTTCAGATAAGATTTTGGAGTGTTCAGCAAACAAATCAGTAAACTGGAGATCCTCAATGGTATTTCAAGGCCCCCTGCAAAAGTTTTGCTTTAGATGTACGTAGGGATATATATTGCAAGAAAGAGCTAGGTTTTTCTCTCCAACATTTCCTGTTGTATGCAGAGGTTAACTCTGTTAAAAGCTTACAGTTAGACATGTGGAACTAGGGAACATTGATGAGGATTTAGACCCGGCTTCTACAAGTTTTTCTCCCTCTATCGCTGCCACCGTTGCCACGTGTTCAATACTAATAACGAAGAGATTCACCATTCCATGTTGTCAAATCCGTTCAATGTAATCCACTGTAAACATTGAATTATTAAGTAAACAATGTTGAGGAATTGATAAACAACTGTTGAATGGTTTAATTTAATTAGCTTCAGATAAGATTGCCACACACACACACACACGCTTATACACATGTATAGATATTGGCGCACACTTATACATCATACAAACCTGCACAGAAATACACACGCACGCATACCATCCACACGCGCACGCACACAGTCGTCTGGATTTCCAACTATGGTCGTCTGTAAATATATGTCACTATATTCTGACAATCTCTATTTTCCTGTGTATGCATGCATGTAAATTTATATAAATATATAATTAAATCAAGGATATAAATCCTCTTAAAGGGATGTCAGCATCACAGTTCCCCGGTTTTATCCAGTGTATCAGTAAAATCCGAAGATGTTAGCGTCACATTGATGGATATGGGTATATTATCATTTATGTATAAGAACATATAAACGTCAGTTTGTTAGAACATAATACAATTCTGTACAATATCAAACTCAATCTCACCGACAATTGTTTCCGTGCCCAATTAAATCAATTTGAGAGATTAAATTAAATTTCCATAACTAATATCGTTAATTGGGTATTTTCAACAGGGGAAGAATTTGATAGAAACGAGCTACATTCCGATGTTTTGTTTGACCCTTAATAGACTCGATTCAATCAAATTTTAACTCTCTCTCTCTCTCTCTCTCTCTCTCTCTCCCCCTCTCCCTCTCAACACACACACACACACACACACACACACACACACACACACACACACACGACATATCTTCGTCTTTTGGAGCGACGAAGGCCATCTAGTCTTCTTTAAGGATGACTGATGACTTGCGCGGTGACTTTGTTTAAAGCAAAGAAATGTTGTGCACCGTTAACCACATTCTTTTACCCGTGACCATCTTCAATCCAGCGGCAAGACCAGGTCAAGACGACTGACGATGCAGATGGGGAAAGTGGATGACCAAGATGTCTCAATTGAATCATCTTGCTCTCTGCACGCCATAATGCGCTGCTGCAATCGCCTTCATGTCCGTTGACCCGCGAAGGGTTCTTCGGCAGAGTTCACATATATCAGTAGGCAAGACCTACCATGTTAATTAAGCCACAGCTGGGATCCTGACAGGTGCCGCTGCTCCAGGTTAGAGTAGAAACAACAGTGGCTAAGAGGTGATTGCACACTCCTTAAAATCCTGGAATATTCTAACAAGTGTCCCACATATGAGACACATACATACGTACATATGTGTGTGTGTATGTGTGTGTTCAGTTTTTCAGTCCGCGAAAAAATGGCTAAAAATTTGCCTTGTTTATAATTATACCATTTGTTATATAATTATATATATATATATATATACATATATATATATACACATATATATATAT
>NC_068999.1:2660384-2661053 GCF_001194135.2 Octopus bimaculoides
ATATATATATAAAAAACGATGTAGCTGCGGTATATACGTGGTTGGCAGAAGCCTTCTTAGACTGGATAACAGAGTACTGAGCTGTTACTGATATTGAAGCAGAAAAAACAAACAAGCAAAGAAACAAAAAAACAACACACCTTTAGACTAATAACAGAAAAAAGATCAAAGGTGAGAGCGAAAGATAACAGTTGCAGTGTGATTGGAGTGGTTACAGCTGCACTCAGTTTGGTGCGATGGTTGGATGAACGTGGCAGGGACAAAAGCTCCCTAAAGTGCGGGCCTAAAGAGCCCCAACATTTCTTGTTAGCATCGTCGCAGTTTAGCACCACTGGAGAAAAGCTGAAGTGAGTGTCCCGTATGTAAGATACATAGCTGACCTACTACTACTACTACTACTACTACTACTACTGTGTGTGACTACATCTTCCGATATACATCATTAAGACACCATATTTATGTTATCATATATATCATTCAATTTGTCAACATGTCTCTTTTCTCTCTTGCATCAATATTCCACGCACCTGCTCGCTCTCTCTCTCCTCTCCTTCTCTCTCTCCTCTCCTTCTCTCTCTCCTCTCCTTCTCTCTCTCCTCTCCTTCTCTCTCTCCTCTCCTTCTCTCTCTCCTCTCCTTCTCTCTCTCCTCTCCTTCTCTCTCTCCTCTC
>NC_068999.1:2661137-2666725 GCF_001194135.2 Octopus bimaculoides
CTCCTTCTCTCTCTCCTCTCCTTCTCTCTCTCCTCTCCTTCTCTCTCTCCTCTCCTTCTCTCTCTCTCTCTCTCTCTCTCTCTCTCTCTCTCTCCTCTCTCTCTCCTCTCTCTCTCTCCTCTCCTTCTCTTCCTCTCTCTCCACTCAGTTCGCTCAAACTCTCTTCATTCTAAACTTCTATATATAATGTGTCCAACTTTCAATCATATATTAACTTTGCTGTCATATTTTAATTAAATATACATTAACTCGATTTGTTTACACATCTATCTCTCAGCCTGTCTGTATGTCTTTATGCCTGGCTGTATCTCTTCATTATTTGTGTCTGACAAATATAGACCTGTGTGTGTGTGTGTGCGTGTGCGTGTGTGTGTGTGTGTGTGTGTGTGTATGCGTGTGTGTGAGTCTGGTGGTGTTGACTTTTTATCTATAATGTAATGTAAAAGTTTATGTACACTTCAATCTTCCTACCTATCTGTACACACACACACACACGTATACTCACACACACACACACACACACGCATGTGTGTATGAGTATATGTGTGTATGTACACAAAGGTGTAGAAAGATTGAAATGTACATAAACTTTTACATTATAGATAAACAGTCAACACCAGACACACACACACACACACACACACACACACACACACACACACACACACACACACACGAGTGTATGTGTGCGTGCGTATGTGTGTGTGTGTGTCTGTGTGTGCGTTTCTATGTGCGTAAGACAGAGAGAGAGAGAGAGAGAGTGTGTGCGTAGGTATCTACATTTAAAAAATGTCTAACAGTTTCCCCCGCAAAACATAAATATTATTAAATTATTTACTTGAGGAAATTAAATAATAAACATTGCCTATTTTACACGACAGCAGCAGCAACAACAACAATCCAATACATTTCATAAATGTCGTTAAAAAGCTGTCAATCACTGAACGCGTCACCGAGGTTTTAAAAACCACTGCAACCCGACTTATTTCTCGTTGATATCATCCGCGTGTAAGTGTATGCGCGCGTTTAATATTAGAGTATGCATATATCAGAATAAATTTATGATGTAAATGAATGTGTGTATACTATGTGGCAGTATAGGACTGCCCCCCCCCACACACACACTACGTGTATGGATATGTATATGCATGCGTGTGTTTGTGTGCGTGTGTGTATACGCGTGTGCATGTAGGCGCACGCGTGTGTATGCGCATGTGGGTGCATGCACGTGTGTGTTTATGCGCGTATGCGTGTATGCGCGCGTGTCTGTAAGCACGTGTGTGTGTGTATGCGCGAATGCGTATGTGCGCACGTGTGTATATCGCGTGCATGCGTATACGCGTGTGCATGTATGCTCGCGTGTGTGTGTGTATGTGCACCTGTGTATGTGTGTGCGTGCATGTGTGTGTATTTTTGTATGCTTTCCGTGTATGATAACTGTTATAATTAAGCGCTTTTTAATTTTTACTCAATATTACGTAAAAGCAGATTTATTATTTCTTGTCACGAAATATGTAATAACTTTAGTCGTGATATCATCAGTGCCATGCATTATCATGATATATATATATATGTGTGTGTATGTATGTATATTTAATATATAGAATGTATGTCTATGCTATGTAACAACATGGCACAGCGTTTGCATTATCGTGTAACCGTGTAAACTTGTATTGAAATTGGCGTCGCTGTTGTTATGTATTTCATTGTTTGTGAAAGTGGGGCGGAGAGAATCGGGAAGATTGAAAAGGAGGCGAAGAAGGAAGCATTTTAGGGACAACACCATCCGTATTTTTACCTTAATAAAGAATTGGATGCGGGGAGTTATTAATCAGTTTGAGAACCATTTGGCTATCACTCGACTTGCTAAAAATAACAGTTCATTATCCCTCAAATGATGCTATACTGTCTTAAATAAAGGACACATAGGGCAATGCAGTTTTAGATAGTCTTCTAAAAAGTCAGGGATTGTCATGGCTAGATTGACCTCGATCGTCTTAATGTTGACCTCTCGATAAAAAAAAAAAAAAAAATAAAAGCGTCATTAACTTGTACCTATGTTCTCATTCATACAGTTGTGAGTGTTGTAGATGACAAGATTTTGGCATCTGAGAACGCAATCCGGTTTCAATTCCCCGGTGAAATACTTTACTTCTCTTATTCCATTTATACTTCTGGTAAAGACATGCTTTTGGCTAGAGAGAAAAGTTATACATACATCCATACATACATGCGTACGTGCATACATACGTGCATACATACGTACGTACATACATACATTCATACATACATACGTATGTATATATCTATGTGTATGTATGTTTGTATGTATGTATGTCATTATTCAGTTTAATTTCAAGATTTCTTGCCAATAGAGAAAGAGCCGGTTTCTAACCTAGATCCAAAGCTCCTTCCTTGGAATTTCTACATCAAACACAAGGTATGTATGTATTATGTATTTATGTATGTGCAGGTTTGTATGTTTTATGTATGTATTCTCATGCATATAGTTGCATATCTAGACATGCTGATATGTATTTAAATGATAAACTTCTGGAAAGTTTTACAGATTTTTACAGTTCCAGTGATGGATTGGATCTGTAGTCTTCGAATCAGCTTTTTCCTTTCTAGTTTTGAGAAGCCTAAATTCGTAAGATTGGTGTTTAGGCAGTGTGATCTGGTATGTATGTATGTATGTATGTATGTATGTATGTATGTGTATCATACAAGTATGTAGGAGTGTAGGCCAACAATATAGTACGCCATAACTATCTTCCTATTGTATGTAACACGACAGAAGCATATTGATTTCAAATTTTGGCACGAGGCCAGCAATTCCGAGGGAAGGGTTAGGTTAAGTCGTTTACATCGACCCCAGTGTTCAACTGGAACTCATTTTATCGACCCAGCAAAGATGAAAGGCAAAGTCGACCCCGGCGGAATTTGAATTCGGAACGCTCAAACGGACGAAATACCGCTAAGCATTTTGCCCGACATACTAACGATTCTGCCAGCTCGCCGCCCAAGTGACAGAAATATATTAAAATAACTGAAGACTGTAAAATCCAGGGAGCAACTTAGATTAGAAAACAAATAGTAGAACACGTTCTTTTGGCCGGCAGACACTGCAAGGGGACACTGACCAATTTTATGTATTAACACTAACTTGTCAATATTCTCATGTAACATATCAACAATAGACTCAGCCATTGTATTCTTTTCTGTCGTCTTTGACTCAAAACATCAAACCATCCAATCACTGGTGTCTTTTTATTTCTTCTCCAATTATGCTATCAGCTTTCTTGTTGCTGCTGCAACATTCATGATCGTTTACACACACACACACACACACACACACACACACACACACACACAACCTATTCATGCACACACATGTTCTTCTATAAGTGTCTTGTATGCAATTATAACCGATAAACAGCGGCAAGAATTCATTGTGTTGAACATCAAATATTGAACGGTTCCAATTACGTCTGAAATACAATGGAGATGTTGCTTAGAATTCATATTTATATTATTGCAGACTAACTTACCATTTTTCTGCTTGATAAATCGGTTTGATTCTTGGAGATATATGCAAGTATATTTTACAAGAATATTTTGTTTAGGTATTAAAGTAAAGTTTGACGAGACTTACCTTTGTATTGCACCGTAGAACAAGAAGCAGAATTCCTGGTGAGTCTAGACTCTAGTTTTAATTCAATAAATTCGTTAATTACTATCCAATAAACCAAGGGTTGGCACAAAACTTGTCACTTTTGAGTGACTTCTACGGCACACGATCGGTGGCACCTGCAATTCAAAGACACAGCCTTGTCAAATATTTTGTCACTGATTCTGGCCGAGAATTATGCTAAGGCCAGATGTGTCTGTGTAATATAAAACTGCAGATAATTCAGCTGACCGAACAACTGAATCTTCATCGCCGAAATCGACGGAAAACCACACACGCAAATCATTTTCCAAGTAGAATTAATTCAATTCATTACGTCTAAGATGAAAAATCAAATGCTCCAAATTGTATGTGTCTTTGGCATTTATCTGAAATTACACCTAATTAATCCTGTTGTAATATATTCAAAGATTTCAGGTGAAAAGTAATGTTTTGAAAACATTCCCAGATTTTTATTTGTGTTATTTTATCATTTCAGGTCATCATTGTCCTTACTATAGAAACATTAATTCGCAACGGCAGCTTACAAAAATCAGTTTCTATGTGAAGCTGGTTCTATGAATTGTATAATATTTTGGACAGTAATTGTTTAACAATGAGTTTAAAATCTAGTGAAGAATCACCAATGATAGATCGTTTTTATCCGTTAACTATAAAACGCAGACTTTTAACTATCGATCAAGAGGTAATTCACCAACACCCTGGATTGGAAAACAGTAGAAATTCATCGAAACGCTTACACAATGGTATGTTCCGTCCGTACAGCCCAGAAATTAATTACTGTACAACGAATCTAAATCAAGAAAAAGGACACAGATATAATACTAATCTACAACAATCATCCATGAACGATGGGGAAGTTTTAAAAAGTAACGGGGTTGATATGAAATGCACAGTTCCATTAACGGAAGATCATATATTGGAGAGTAAACTACGTTCATCAGATCAGAATATATGTTGTCCGCGTCAAAATGAGAGTGAAGATGGTAAGATTATTTTAACTGAAGATAATGATGAAAGTAACGGTAAAACTGATTTTATGGATAAAAAATGTGATGATTCAGATATGGAAGATTTTGGCAAACGGAAACAACGCCGCTACCGGACGACATTCACAAGTTACCAATTGGATGAATTAGAAAGAGCTTTCCAGAAAACTCATTATCCCGATGTCTTTACCAGGTAAGGTCGATTCTATGTTTTAATTTTTATTTAATTATAACTTTCCTTTGTGTTATAACAACAAAGGCATAGAATATAACAATCAGAATTACAAAGCCTCAACATTTTCATCTCAAATGTTTTTTAACAGTCCTAATTAGGTAACGTGTGTGTGAGAGAGAGAGAGAGAGAGAGAGAGAGAGAAAGAGAAAGAGAGAGAGAGATCGGGGAGAGAGGTGGGGATCCTTAAGTCCGGGAGTGACAATGAACTGTGTTCACCTTTGAACCCCTTTGAATATCGAAACCAAATCAGTTTAGGTATTGATATCATCTCAGGTAAAGACTTCCAAACAACTAATAAACTGTTCTATATTTAAGAGATGAGGAATTATTTACATTATTTACATTATCTACGGGCATATGGCGTAGTGGTGAAGAGCGCGGGCTACTAACCCCAAGGTTCCGAGTTCGATTCACGGCAGCGACCTGATTAATAATAATAACATAATAATAATAATAATATAACAATAATAATAATAGTAACATCGATAGGAATGAGAACCCAGGTTCGAAATTTCCCCAAGACACCTGACGAAGGCTGGAGGGTATATCAGCCGAAACGTTGTGTTAACAACAAACAAGATGAGGACGAATATCCGTCAAATGTAGATAATGTAAACTAATAAACTACTGAAATATTTCGGATTGTTTTTAATAGAACATATCTGCTGTTATA
>NC_068999.1:2666869-2671524 GCF_001194135.2 Octopus bimaculoides
CTCCCCCTCTCCCTCTCTCTCACACACACACACACAGATCGGTTATTACTTTTAACCGTCATGTACCTGGTAAGAAAAATTATCGATGTTTAGATTCCATCTTACGTGAACCAATAATGTTGTCTTCGTATTGTTACAATAACACAGTTATTAACGTAAGAGTACAGTTAAATATTAATAGAACAATACAGTTAATGCAGTAATACTTAACATTAAAATACAGAACAATTATGAGGCGAGATATTTCTTCAGTAAAGTCAATAGAACAGTGAACAAACGCCATTGTCCAGCACAATGGACACAACTACTCAGCGCTTTCAAACTGAGAACTAATTTAATGGTAGAGACCAGTGACCAACGGTAGAGACCAGTGACCAACGGTAGAGACCAGTGACCAACGGTAGAGACCAGTGACCAACGGTACAGACGGGCTAACAATACCATAGACCAATTAACAACATAACAGTAGTTTATTACAATGTACTAGTTAAATAATATGTACTAATTATCTGTCTCATTAATATTGCACCGTTGATGTTGATTACCTTATTAACAAAGTAATTAGTGAGATAATTAACTCATTACAGCAGACTCTAGGGGAGGCCAAATACACAATCTGAACTCTTATGATACAGTGCATTTAACTCGGAGAATAGTCTATATGTAGCCCGCTACATGTAGAGCGTTCTATGTGTTACCCTACATGTAGCACATGAAATAAACTACATTTCCCAATCACTCATCTTACGTAGAGGCAATATTTCACTGATGAGGTCAAATAAGATCGAAACATATCTGGACTGCCACACTCATTTTTAAATTTTGATTTATTTAGATTTCATTAAGGATACGAAGACAGGGAAAACACCTGGAATAACTGTTGAGATGCTGAAAATATCTAGTGGAGTAGGACACGCGCTAGTAATTTGTGTAGTCAATCAAATTGTAAAACGCGGCGGTTTATATCTAATGTTAAAGAGACAATGAAAAGCTGGAGAAAGAAACAATTGCAGGGACATCAAACCGATGGATTAAGTTATGGAAATAACTAAAAGAATTAATAGAATTGTTTAGGGAGAGAATCCACTTAAACGAGATAAAGTTCAGTTCGTACGAGAATGGAGTAGCACCGACGCTTTCGTCTTAGTGTAATTGAGTGTAATATAAATTCTTAGCTATTACACCAAATAGTAAGTTAAAGAAAGCCTATGAAGTGGTACCACGCTCTGTAATTTGGTAATCTTTAAGAAAACTAGGCGTAGAATGATGCATTGTGAAAGCTTGCAAGTACAATGATGCTGTTAGCAAGCTGAGTGTTAGCGAGTTCAACGAAGGATCCAGTTAGGTGCCCATCAGGGTTCGGTTGTCTCCCATTATTATCCTTAAAGCCGTAACAGAGGTGCAGGGAAGGAAAACTTCGTCTGTAACAGATGTACAGGAATAGTAAGAGTAGAAATAGTTTGAAATACTCGAAAGAGTCCATTAGAAGTAAGTTGATAACTTGTGTTACGTAATTGGCAATGGAGGAGAATAATCCGACTGTTTAGAAGCTAAAGAAAGGATGGGAGAAGTTCCGTAGCTATTATCTCTGACTGCAAGAAAATGATTCTCTGAGCGAGGTTTATGGCATGAGGCTTGTGTAGAATGTGCGATGTTGCGTGGTAGCAAAATATGGGTATTCGCTGGGTGTGGACTGTTAGTATATATAAATGACAGAGAACAAAAGAACTAACAGAAAAACTGGATACGAGAGGAATGAGTTGTTGCGTGAAAGAGAGAAGACTACACTGGTGCGGACACGTGATACGTACGGAAGATGACAGTTGAGTAAAGAAGTGCCAAAAGATCCAAATAGAAGGAATTCCGGAAGAGAATGACCAACGAAGACAAAGGGTGGATTGGGGAAGGATCTTAAGAGGTTGAAACCCACAAGGGACCACAACAAGGGCGGGAAAGTGTACTGGAGAAATTTCACCCGACCTATGCAAACATGGAAAAACGGATGTAAAAAGATGAAATTTTTAAACTGTTAAAATTATCAGAATGATCCTGCTGTAAAAGCGTTAAATTTTCTATAGAAAACTCCAGCAATGCTATTGTAACAACACCCACCCACTCCCACACACACGGTATGTGTTATTTATAGCTAAATGTTCCGTTTTCAATTACGTCTAGTAGTGTCGCCATAATATGGATCTTCAGGCAAACAAGAAACGATATATATTACTACACATTGCCTAAAGAGCCATATTACAGCGGAACTGATCATTGTACGTATACACGCACACACACACACACACACACACACACCGTATATGTATATGTCTACACATATATTCATTCGTTATCATCACCATCATCAAAAAGATATTTCTTCTCGTCCTCCTCGCATGTTTTGTCCAAGATTTTTTATTCTGCTGTGCTGGTAGTACAGAGTTCTCCAAATACAAAATATTGTTAACCAGAATAAGCAAGAAATAGTCGACCAGTTTCGGTATTCCCCACTGAAATTAATGCCAGCGTCTTAAGCTGCTCGCGGACCTCGCAGCCTATCAGCTACGCTACATGTTGCTCAATAATACGGCATATGCTGTGGGTGATTCTCAGGTGGAGTGGTACTGGAGGAGGAGAAGAAGAAGAAGAAGATTTGTAGAACATAAATTAGCGAACGAACTTGATTGATGCTCGAGAGAGAAAGAGAGAAAGTTGTAGCACTGACTGGAATGTGAGTGATGACTTTGGCGGGGGTGGGGGAGGATGAGAGGTTGGGAGAAGAGAGAGAGAGAGAGATGAGACGGATCTAACTTGTAAATCAATTTATTTAATTTACATATGAAAGATCAATTATAAAATCAATTAAAAGCAGAAATCACCAAAAAATTTATCTACAGCTTCAGGAGAAAGGAATCAACGTTATTAAACTAATTATCTTGTCATTAGTCATACTAATAAAATTGTTAGAACTAATCGGACAAAGCAGATGTTACTAATATGTTTTATTTTATAAATTAAAGCAAATTACTAATTTAATTATATCAGAGCTACCAAATTAATTTGTTCATTATAAAAACAAAGCTAATCGTTACCACAATAATGTATTTTCTCACTTTTTTGACATTCCTATTGCTCTGAGGAATTCAACACAAATATTATCTTCTCCACCCACCTACCCACCCCTATCTCTCTGTCTTTTACTCAACTCTTTTTGAAATAGAAACTCACCGAACACATGCGACGGATCAGCAGTTAACACTCAAATATTCGAGATCGAATTCTCTAATGGCAAACCCAATGATTGGTAAACCTTAAGTTCTTAACACTCTACAGAATGCGTGGCTCGCTTTCACCTATCTTCAGCTGATACCACAACGTCTTCTGTTTCTGCCAACTTGAAACTTGGTCAAACATACTCCGCCTCCTAGACCTCATCTTATAAACAGCTAACTCAATCCTTTACTTAATACTTTCTCTCTAGAACATGATAGAAAAGCTGACTGCAAAATGTTATGAAGTCATAAAGAAACGATCACAATGTTTCTCGCTGTCCAGTCAAACAAAAGAGGATACATATACAGATATGGTAGAATTGGTGCTTTTCTTTTACCGCTGTTATGAAATATCGACAGAAAAGCGATGAGACAAATGTCAATCATTTTTTGTGTATGCACGATCTCGAGCGGAAAGTTCGAGATTGATAAGCCCCCAGAAAACTTGCGAGCAGGCAGGATTCAGATTTCCTTGTGGAACTAATAGGAAATCTGGGTTCGAAACCAGCTTGAAAAGAGGAAGAACCATGAGCATTGCTACGGCACTCCGTCGGTTACGACGACGAGGGCTCCAGTTGATCCAATCAACGGAACAGCCTGCTCGTGAAATTAACATGCAAGTGGCTAAGCACTCCGCAGACACGTGTACTCGTCACGTAGTTCTCGGGGAGATTCAGTGTGACACAGAGTGTGAGAAGGCTGGCCCTTTTGAAATACAGGTACAACAGAAACAGGGAGAAAGAGTGAGAGAAAGTTGTGGTGAAAGAGTAGAGCAGGGTTCGCCACCATCCCCTGCCGGAGCTTCGTGGAGCTTTAGGTGTTTTCGTTCAATAAACACTCACAGCCCCCGGTCTGGAAATCGAAACCGTGACCCTATGACCGTGAGTTCGCTGCCCTAACCACTGGGCCATTGCGCCTCCACATGAGCATTACTGATATAAGAACACTACTGTCATATTAAATCAAAGAGCAGAGTTAGAGCAAACGATCATGTAAAAATTAGTGAACCCAACCGTCTGCTATCGGAGACGTTTAAGGTTATTTCTTAAAGAGAGAAGAAAGAATAAGGCAAGCGGTGTCAGCAGCTGATCCAGTCATGACTTACTCCTGTACTCTTCTACTTGTTTCAGTCATTTGACTGCGGCCATGCTAGAGCACCGCCTTTAGTCGAACAAATCGACCCCCAGGACTTATTCTTTGTAAGCCTAGTATTTATTCTATCGGATCTCTTGTGCCAAACCGCTAAGTTACGTATACGTAAACATACCAACATCGATTATCAAGCGATGGTGGGGGGACAAACACCCCCCCCCTTTCACTGGAATCACTAATAATAATAATAATAATCCTTTCTACCAAAGGCACAGAGCCTGAAATTTAGTGGGAGGC
>NC_068999.1:2671664-2681519 GCF_001194135.2 Octopus bimaculoides
GGGAGGCAATTAGTCGATTATATCGACCACAGTGTTTCACTGGTACGTAATTTATCGACTCCCAAAAAGATGATAGGCAAAGTCGACCTCGGTGGAATTTAAACTCAGAACGTAAGGACGGACGAAATGCCGCTAAGCATTTCGCCCGGCGTGTTAACTTTTCTGCCAGCTCACCGCCTTTATAATAATAATAATAATAATAATGATAATAATAATAATAATAATAATAATAGACAAGGAAGTTGCTGACTAGATATGGGATACTCCACCCAAAGAGTGACACAGACACACTGTATGTACCAAGAAAAAGAGGGGGAAGAGGACTGATTGGATGTGAACACTGCATTAGAGCAGAAGAAAACAACATAGCGTGGTATGTAAAAAATGCCACAGAACCGCTATATTGGAAGTAAGGTCAGGTTTGTGTAGGATGGAAGATTACAAAGATAAAGCACTGTACAAGGACTTGAGAACGAGTGAAACTGAAAATAGGTGGATAAAGAAAAAGAATGAATGGACAATTTCATAGGGATGTTGAGGATAAGACAGAGAAAAAAGATGGCTATGGATGACTAAAAGTGATTTAAAACTGGAGACGGAGGCTCTAATCTATGCTGCCCACGAACATGCATTAAGAACCAATTATATCAAATACAGAATAGACAACACATCAGAAAGTGATAGGTGCAGAATTTGAGGACAAAATGGTTAAACCGTATGGCATATTACCAGTCAATGTACGCCACTAGCCCAGAAAGAATATAAGAGACGTCATGACAATATAACAAGGATTGCCAATTGGACACTTTGCAACAAGTACGGACTTGACAGAGCAAAAAGTGGTACGAACATAGACCCGAAGGCATCATCGAAAATGATACTGCAAAGATCCTATGATTCAGTGCGACCATGAGACAGGGAATAGGAAACCAGACAGAGTTAACCGAGAAAGAAAGCGAACTATGCTGGATCATAAATATAGCATGTCCAGCTGACAAGGTGTGCGCGTGCGTGCGTGCGTGCATGCGTGAGAGAGAGAGAGAGAGAGAAAGATAGAGAATGTGTGTGTGAAATTTTTCAACGAAGTATATATTTCAGAGACAGCTATAACCTTATTGCTTAACTAAATTTTATGTGAAAGATGGGAATATAATTTCTTACAAATTTATCAGTTTCAACTAAATCGAAAGCTATTATTCTAATAAAAAATTATTATTATTATTATTATGATTATTATTATTATATGTTAAATGAAAAATCCTTATTTTACAGAGAGGAGTTAGCTATGAGGATTGATTTAACGGAAGCACGAGTTCAAGTGAGTTAAATATCGACATTTTCTTTTTTTATTTGCACGTAACTAGTGTATATAGTTCACCTCGAAATTGTGTGCGTGTGAAGAAGAGGTGAATCATCCAAACAGATGAGGCATGAGGCGGTAGGAAGACGAGTTCAGTGTTTACGTCTGATTCTGTCCTTTCTAATATACCTGACATGACCAACCGATGACAATAAACGAACGCTTTTCAAAAATATTCTGTTTTCCTTTGTCGTATTTAACACTCTAATCTACATCATTACTAATGTCTATCTAGAAACTCTAGAAATATCTATGAAAATCCTTTTTACTAAACGTCACCCCCACCCCACCATTTATTAGCTGACTTCGTCGGCTGCTAATAAACAGAATGTCTGTGTGTGGTGCTGTTGGCGAGTATGAAACACCAACAACTTTGGAACCATTTTCACACGGAGCTTATTCTTCCTCCATCGCTGACCACATCACAATAATTCATCTTACGCTCTCTATTAATCATAATTTCGCTATTATTATTATTATTATTATTATTATCATTATCAGTGTAATTATTTGTATCTCATATCATAATGACATATTATGAGTGGTTTATGGACAAAAACTGTAATCGCGATATGAGTGTCATTTGCCAACCATTCGGGGTGTTGCTAATTGTTTGCCAGGAGCCCCAGGTGGCTGACTTTTCTAATTTTGATGTTGGCATCGCTGCAGGAATAAAACGTAAATCTCTGGAAGACAGAGAAGAGAAAGAAAGCAGTGACATTCAGACAAACAAACAAACAAACAAAAAAACCATTATGCCTGACGGTGACTACAGAAGCAGACTTTTAACGAAAATGTTTTTGTCTGGCGTAGTTTTTTGATTGCACGCGCATTGTTCCTTCCCGACAAAGTATTCCTGTCTCTCATATTGTGACATGAACTCTTTAGAAAAACAAAGGATTTAAACCGATATATGTTCCACTTAATAATAGTTTTCTGATGTTAGCATGAGTTACATGCCAGAGAATATGGTAATTGTAATTGTGGATAGTACTTATCTTGTCAACTTTCGAGGAAAAAAAACCAAGCGAAGTAACTACGCAGAGATTCGATCTCAGAACCTAAAGCACTAAATACTTTTATGTATTTAATCAAGCTTCTATTCTCTACTCTTATTTTTTTATTGCCCACAAGGAGCTATAAACATAGAGGAGACAAACAAGGACAGACAAAGGGATTAAGTCGTAACTGGTACTTATTTACTTGACGCCGAAAGGATGAAAAGCAAAGTCGCCCGGCGCGCTAACGATTCTGTCAGGCTGCTATTCTCGAAATAAAAATTTCTTTCAGGCGGGCAGCTGCCGGAATCGTTATCGCGCCAGCAAAAATGCTTAGCGCCATTTCTTTACCGACTTTGCGTTCTGAGTTCAAATACTGCCGAGATCGACTTCGCCTTTCATCCTTTCGTGGTCGATAAATTAAGTACCGGTTGAGTATTGACGTCGAAGTAATCGACTTATCCATTCCCCTTAAATTGCTGGCCTTGTGCAGAAAATTTGAATCCAAAATAATAATGATCTCTAGGTGCAAGACCACATATATTTTGGAAGAGAGGTACAACCTATAAGATGGAACCAGTTCTTTTCCTGGTACTTCTTGCCCCTGGATGGATGAAAGAGTTGACTGAAATGGGATTTGAACATAGAACACAGAGGTACATAATATTTCAATGTATTTTTCCGCTGCTTTGCCTTTCTCATATCAGCACAACGCTGAGTTGTATAATCAGCTGAAGCGACCCTATTATATAACTGGTACCTGTCCTATACAAAGTCAGCTTTAATTTCGTCCAACATCACTGCTTTTATCATCCCCCACTCTTGAAGTTGTTGTTGTATAGTAACAGTTCCAGCCAAATAGATCTGAGCTTTGATTTATGTGTGTATTGATAAAGTTTTGTGGAGGCGCAATGGCCCAGTGGTTAGGGCAGCGGACTCGCGGTCGTAGGATCGCGGTTTCGATTCCGAGACCGGGTGTTGTGAGTGTTTATTGAGTGAAAACACCTAAAGCTCCACGAAGATCCGGCAAGAGGTGGTGGCAAACCCTGCTGTACTCTTGCACCACAACTTTCTCTCACTCTTACTTCCTGTTTCTGTGGTACCTGTATTTCAAAGGGCCAGCCTTGTTACACTGTCATGCTGAATCTCCCCGAAAACTATGTGGAATGCTCAGCCACTTGCACGTTAATTTCACGAGCAGGCTGTTCCGTTAATCGGCGTCGTAACCGACGGAGTGTCCATGATAAGGTTTATTCATTCTAAATTCAATTAGTTCGGCATGAAACTAAACAAATTTGCACTTGTCTCCAACAAATGTCGATATATCCTTCATGGGAAGATATTTCAAGTCGGATGATATCTGATATGGCGACATCAATATTTCAGATAAATAGTATTCTAAGTCGGCAATGTATGCATACATATATATGCGCGCGTGCACATACGCACACGCATGTCTATATATACACGTGTGTGTGTGTGTGTGTGTGTGTGTGTGTGTACGTATGTATGTATATATGTACGTATGTGTGTATATATATTTGAAGGGATTCCTTCATATCCAGTATACTCCGATCAGATTGCTGTTGCTGTTAATTTTTGAATCCTTTTCAAAGACCATCTTAAATCTATTATTGTTTTATTGTTGCTATGGAAATAATTAAATGTAATAGTTTGGTTGTCTTAAACATCAACTTTACATCAGCAATAACAACAGCAATCATATCACTGACCTTTTTTTTTCTTTTCTCTTTCTTTTTTCACGTAATTATAAGAATCATTAAATCGAGAAGGAAAATTACCGTTCCGAAATAGTTAAATCGCTGAAACAGTGAAAACAAATAACAGAAGTCAATCATATTGATTTTACATGTGTTCAATAATCTAACGTTCGATAATGTAATGTTTAGTTGTTCTATGAAGATATTCATCTCATTGTCTTCAGACATGGCAAATCATATGGACGTACGAAAGACGTTGAAATGTTTTATCAGGAGGAGAAAGCGTGGTGGGAACGAGGGATTTTAAATAAACAGACCTTTGATAAGACTGACCACTCTATGCGGCAATAATAATAATTTCGAAACAAAATTCTTGATAGAAACAGAATCTTTGAAATTGTAAGTAAATAATAATCAGAATGTAAAGAAAACGATGATGTGTGTATGTTTGTGTGCATGCATTGCACACACACACACATACAACGCGTATACAGACGCACACATGTGTCTATCTGACTCGATTCTATCTGTCCACAGCAAATGGAAATTCACCGATTGAATAATTCCAAAATAACATTCACGAGACACATGGTGAAGAATTTTCGAAACGTTGTTTATTCTTGTAGATTCTTAGCAGAAATCGGAAAACAGAAAAGCTTGGTATTTTGTATCGACACATTTTGATTTCAAATCCCGCCAAAAATCTACTCCGTTTCTCATCTTTCCAGGGTTGACAAAGTAACAGTCAAGTACTGGAATCGATATAATACACACACACACACACACACACACACACACAAACACACACAAACACACACAAATACTCACAAAAAACAATTCTACCTCTCCTTATTTCTACCGAAGTCAAAGCTTTGTATCATAATGCAGGAGAAACAATACGATACCGGATTAGATGAAAGTGCTGGATTAGATGAAAATGCCGGATTAGATGACAGTGCTGGATTAGATGACAGTGCCGGATTAAACTTTTCCCTGTGTTAGATTTCTTATATTTTGAGTTTAAATCCTGTGGAATTGATTTTGCTTTTCATTTCGGTGGTCGAAGAAATACCAGTTAACGTGTCGATTCAATCAATCAAACTCTCTTCTTTACAACTAGAACTCTCCTCCTTTACAGCTATTAACCACCCCTCTTCTAGAACTATACGCCCCTCCTCTACAGCCCTAATCCCCTTTTCTGCTCTCAGTTAGTAGTTATCCACAAAAAAGATTAAAATACTTGTTTCATGACCAGGATGAAAGCGATGGAGAGGTAGACGACATGCTTACAGAATTTACTTCGTCTCGCCTTTTTGTCCGGTTTTCTATCATCTTTCGGTGGCGAGGGGAAGAGGATTCGAACCATAAACGCTGCAAACTGATCGAATTCTTCGAAGACAAAAAAGAGTTTTATAACATAGGGCCATTTCCACAAATTAGGGGCTGCAGACTGAACAGTCGGATGTAATTGATTAAGTTGGCCAGTTTATTCCTGCCACCCTCTTTCTATTGATTCCACACACACACACACACACACACACACACACACACACACACACACACACACACACACACACACAGTTAGGCCCCACAAACTTCATGCCTTCTATCCATGAGGTAAATATTTAATAAAGTCATGTTTTAGTTTCTCTTAACCTTCACGATGCCTCATGCTTGTCATTAGGTTTTCATTTTTAATATCTTATTTAATATCGAAGACGTGTTTCGTTGAGCCTATAGAGTGTCTACTTTAAGGTTAATTGGATAAACATTCTTTTCAATTTAGCAGGCAACTAAATATGCTGGATAACTCAAGAGCAATTGTAAATGTTATTATCTGAAAGTGATAAGTAATTATCAATTTCGCAATTAGTGATTTCATCGCCGCAGCTGTGGCTTTCATATAAAAAAGAAAGAGAAACGACATCTCGTTTTTGGTGAGTGGAAACTTTGAATAAGCAGGTGTGGAGGAGGATAAGAGAATTTAGTGGAATTAGAGGAGAACATGTGATCTAGTGATGCCAATCTCAGACAACAGAACACCGCTATAGAAGCAGAGCGTACTTGAAATGGCACCACAAAAGGAGGAATTACATTGAAGAGAATAATAAACGAGAAAATGTAATAGTGAAATAGAAAGGAAAGTTGGAAACGGTGGATGTGGTTTATTAGATGCTAGGAAGCCTAACAAGTTGCACAGTCGGAGTATTGTGGAGAAGTTGATTGAGTCAGCAAATGAAATCCAGTGCCAATTATATAATTTGGAGTGGTTTTAAACGACAACAATAACTCTTCTGTCCCTTACACATACCAACAAAATGGTGCTGGCAATTGCGACAAATTCTAAGAATAAACGATGGTAAAATAATTAATATATGTAAGATTGTACCTAGGAGTAAATTAAGAAATAAGAAAATATTGAATCTGGAAAATTAAAATATTTTCAATTATCTTTAGAGTTAAATGGAAATACTTCAGAATATCATAAATCTAACATGGCCAGTGAGCTAGTAGAATCGTCATCGCGCCAGGCAAAATGCTTAGCAGCATTAAGTCCGTCTTTACGTTCTGAGTTCAAATTCCACCAAAGTCGACTTTGCCTTTCATCCTTTTGGGGTTGATTAAATACGTATCAGCTGAGCAGAGGGGTCGATGTAACAGACTTACACGCTTCTCTGAAATTACTGGCTTTGTGCCAAAATGTGAAACCATTATTATGAATCTAATACTGTTCCTAGAATATTTTAATGAAACAATTACACTGATAATCGTCTTTGTCCTTCGGTTCGAACTAATCTCGTGTCATCTCCATCGTGGACCATCGGACACAAATCGTCTCGTATCCCCTCATCCCCCACATTGTCTCCCCTAAGCTGATCCTTAATCACTCCTCTAAATTTTTCTTCCTTCGGACGTCCATCCTCTGAAATAGGTGCCTGTCCTTAGCTTTTCCTGCAGCTGTCGACTGCTGGTGTCTCAGAGGGAATTTGGACAGAACATTCGACTGACCAGTTGATGCACCCTCAGTTGACTTCTCTCTCTCTCTCTCTCTCTCTCTCTCTCTCTCTCTCTCTCTCTCTCTCTCTCTCTCTCTCTCTCTCTCTCTCTCTTTCTCTCTCTCTCTTTCTCTCTCTCTCTCTCTCTCAATTGACTCAATGCAGCTGTGGATTGTTTCCTGCGATAGATTGGTGTCGTGTCCAGAGAATGATTTATATTTCATTGAACGCGACCGAATATGGAGCAAGGCAGCGTTTGTTGGAGATTTTGTGGTTTCTGAAGACATCATTACTACTTCGTCCGGATTTATATTTTCACAGTGCACTGAATAGGTGAGAAATATTGTTTTATAGGACGCTCCTTACGCCATATCTACTTGGGAAAATAAGCTATTAATTTGCTAACAGAACCCAACAAATAAATAAAATTTCTCGTCAATGAGATTGCGGGGCTGGTAGTGTTCTGAATAGATTCAACACTGAACAAATATTTGACTACTCAGATGAGATGTCACAATAATTATTGAATCTCCGTTGAACAAGATTCAATTACACTGATTAATTAGCCATTCTCTAGATCAAATATAGTCAATTGATGCAATCAAACGAAAGCAATAATAGCGACACAGGTTTTGTGTGTCTAGTAAATAAGGAACAGCGGATGTGCTCCAAGTCGGCCTATTGACAATATATTATCTCTAGCGTTCTATGTCAACGTGTTATTAAAAAAAATCAAACTTTCCTTTAATGCATGGAGTAAACTGAATAAGATGGCTGCGGGGAGAATGTAAAGATGCCGTCAGACGCCAGGATAACGATCGATGCTTTAACATATGGTAGCTTTAGAAATGGACAATTGGCAGTGTTTATTTTCCTTTCCTATTTAATAAACTTCAAATAGTGTCCGCCATTTCAGAAAATATTCTAGAATTTTCACAAAGACGCAGGAAATGTTTTAAAATGAAACTGTTGATTAAATTCAATCTTACATATGTGCTGAAATTAATTTACGATTAACAGTTTTCTTTCTTTTTTTTTTCACAAGAAAATACAAAAACAAAGAAACCTAAATATTGACGAATATCGTTGTTGTTCTGCTTCGAAATGGCTGCTACGAAGGTAGCTCTAATGTGCCTATAAAGACATAGAAAATGAAAACTTAGTTTTGATTAAACAAGGGATTACGGCCTCGCCGATTACCCACATCGCAAAGTGGCGTAGAGGTGGGAGTAAATATGTTTGGTGTAATAGATCTGGGTAACGTTCTTGTATTAGAGAACTCTCATAAAGTCATTATATGCCATAGTTTTTTGATTTACTGCTATCAATATTAATGTCGATATGTTGACTGTTGAGTAATCAGATCAACCGCAATCTACACACAAGCAGACGTACTCAACGTTGCCAGGGTGCCGAAATCAAATTCCTCTACTGTAATGGGGATACGGGGATGTTTCAGAAGCCACCACCACAAAATATGGTTTCAGAGACAAGTAAAGAAAGAAGAAGAGGGGAGTGTAGCGAAAGATGTAATCATCTAACTTTCACGTTGTTTCAAGTCAGAGAGAATCTATCAAATATGGATCATTACATCGTATTGATTAAAGAATTTAATTAAGCCATGTTTATTAATCATTTAGCAAAAAAACAAAAAAGTCAAATATCCAGAAACAAGCTCTACCTGAAAGCCGAAGGGTAAAGCAGCTGTTAGTATAATATACATGAATTAAAAAGTGTTAATTAATTAGAATTCTATACGTTGTGAGAAGACCAAGTGATTATGCTAATGCATGTCTTAATTTTCCTCTGACAGAACGGATAATAACAACGTCTTGCTGTAGAGGTTTGATAACACCGAAACATTTCCAGAGTTGTCTCCCTTTAATTCAAAGCCCAGATTCAATTATCAAACCTAACGATTCTTTCCCCAAACACCAGATGTAATTTTAATCAATTAATCTATGTAAGACTCATTACATCTGTAAACCAACCTCACAGCAATTCAGAGCAGTGTCGTGTACGAGCAAGCACAAGGACTCTTCGCTTTAATAAAAGCTACCTTTTTTTTCACCTAATACTTACACACATAAATATATGTATACACGCACACAAATATATACAATTACACACATATATATATATACACATACTCATAAATATATACACACACGCACGCACACAGATATATACAGACATTCACGTATATATATATATATATATATACATGTATACTTACACAAATATATGTACACATGCATATATATATATGTGTGTGTGTGTGTGTGTATATATATACACACACATAAAAAAGACCCCTTTCGATCATGAGTTACCATGGGATTGCACCTGGAAAGTTGCCCTCCGAGGCACAAGTCTGGGCAAAGTTGTTTATGGAAGACCGGCAGTCGCCCATGCATACCAGCCTCCTCACTTCACGCCACCGATGTTATCCAAGGGAAAGACACGCACATATGTATATACACACACCCACATATGTATATACACGTATGTATGCGTATATACATATATATATATATATATATATATATATATACTAGCAGAAATACCCGGCTTTGCCCGGGTTAAAGAGAATAATGAAATCTAAAAACGCCGTCTAGACTACGCAACCCTCAACTGTTAGTAGCTATGATACCATATTTCTACATTAATAACTCTCCAATCCATGCCAGCATGGAACATAGACATTAAGTGGAATGCCAGTCTCTCATCTAGGAGGGCCTTGAAATCAATGTTACCAACTGGGGACTGTGTGTGTCGTA
>NC_068999.1:2683938-2685286 GCF_001194135.2 Octopus bimaculoides
ATATATATATATATATATATATATATATATATATATATATATATATATATATACACATATACACACACACACACATATATATACGCATACATATACACATATATACTCACACGTACACGCACTTGTATGCGTAATCGAGAAGAGATATTGTATAAAAAAATGGTCGTGAAGAAATCGACGGAAGATTGAAACTGTAACCACTACTGTTGCTTACGACAGCTGTTTAAGTGTCACTGTCTGCAAAGTAACACAGAAGCCTCCACAAGGCCACTCATTTTGCTAGAAATCACAATCATATTTTACTCAACTCACACCCTACCATCTTATTAAATGAAACCGCATTGACATATTTCTTGGGCGGCGGTAAAGGAGGGAACGCCTTTGATTATCGACTCGCGGAATCCGATTTAAGCCTCAACTATAACCGTGTTGGACTTCTTAAGAAATATATGTTACAATGCAGACTAATATAGCATTATAAATTTACTTATGAAACCATTGCTTGCTTGTGACAGTTATATATATTATTAATGAAGAGAGATGGCAGTACAAAGTCAATTAGTGCTACAATAATTAAAATTTAATACAGCCTGAAGAGATTCGGTAATTTAGTCTGAACGGCAAAAAGCTATAAAATATTCCTTATTGATTATTCAGAGGAAAGTTACTCTTGAATGCTTTCCTTCCAGCGGCTGGGCTGACATTGACTATAAATTTGTTGAAATACTCGGACACTTGCTCAAGGCATTCCTAAGGGTAATCTTCAAGTTTAGGGGGATAAAAAAAATAAATAAAAATATTCAAGGGAAGTAACTGAACGTCTTACCAGTATTTTCCGTACATCTCTGTTTATAAATAAATCACACACGTGATTTGACTGACGTTAGGGTTAGGGTTAGGATGTGATTTATTTATAAACAGCTAGAAGAAAACGGATAATACTGGTAAATCGTTCAGTTATTTCCCTTGAATATATTTATTTATTTTTTTTATCCCCCTAAACTTGAAGATTACCTTCCTAAGCTTATCACAAGTTTTTGTCGCATTCCGAAAAACCTAAAACACAACTGGAACCCTAAGTAAGGCATCTGTAAAATTTGAATGAAATTGGTTGTGTAGTTCTCGAGTTTTAGGGATTCACACAGACAGACAGACAGACAGACAGGCACACATTCTCATTTTTATATATATAGATATCTATATATATAAAAATGAGAATGTCTGTCTGTCTGTCTGTCTGTGTGAATCCCTAAAACTCGAGAACTACGCAACCAATTTCATTCAAATTTTACACATGCCTTACTTAGGGTTCCAGTTGTGTTTTAGTAAAAAAAAATTATTAACTTCT
>NC_068999.1:2686293-2689185 GCF_001194135.2 Octopus bimaculoides
AATTAGGATAAATATGTTACTGAAACAAATAAAAGGGTTAAAAACTGAACTAAAATATAACAGAAAAGTTACCTTACGACAATCGATTTGGAGGCGAGCAGGTCAGGTTAGGGCACAATAAGCAGGGCCGAACTCGGAAAATCGAGCAACATAGCCAAACAGTCTGAGCTGGGTTTACTGAATCGTACAAGTAACAAGATACATCCCAGGTTCTGAGCAGAATCGTTGGCTGGCTACGAAATCCGACTATGGCGTGGCGTAGCCGCAGAGCAAAAGAATGAAGAGGAATGGTATAAATGGGTATTTTCCTGAATAGAATCCAGTATTGAGACAGTAATATCAATTCCGTGGTAATTTCGTAACTCAGAGACTGGTTATTGTAAAATGGTAGTCTGTGAGAGATTCCAAAGGGTAAAGTAATCCATTTTGTGAAAATAATAAACTTTTGATGGGCTGCAATTGTCAGTAATGGTCGTGAGCAGTGTCGGAAGTCTATTGCCAACAGCCTTCGCAACAATTTCACACTGCGAAAAGCAAACTTGTTTTAAAAAATTGTTTTATTTTTAACGAAGTTCATACCATGCGAAGAAAGGGGTGGCAGGCTGCTTCAAGCTTTCTTTTCAATGTAGCTTTTTATTTTATGCAAATTATTATTTACCTAAATTACACATGACCGTTCAATTACGTTCGTGTGAGTCACGGGTTCGAATCCCACGAATAACAATTTATCGTTCGGATGATACATTCATGACCGTTACATCAGATTGTAAATAATAAAATAAACTATTTTCATTAATGTTGCCAACACTACTTAATAAACTTCTGATTGATTGATGAAACAAGTGAAGAAACTTGTGAACTGTTAATAGCTCAGAAAACATCTTTTGTATTGGATTGCTGCAGAAAACTTTCTGCTAAAAGAATAGAATTTGATTTTATGAATATGTTGAGGATCGAGATGGAATTAAAGTTGAGTTGATGCACGCACTCACATATATATATATACATACATACATATATACAAAAACACCCTGTTGATGTTGAAATTCCAATGAAAGAGCCTTGGATCTGGGTTAGAAACCGATTCTTTCTCTATTGGCAAGAAATATTGAAATAAAACTTAATAATCACACACACACACACACACACACAGAATCAAAACGTGAAGTTCTATGTTTATGCCAGTCATATTTGTATAAAACAGAACATATTTCTCCAGCATCATCTCTTTTGGTTCGAATCCACAGAGAGAAAGGTTTCTACCCAGGGTGATACTTTTATTCCGCCGTGCATCAACCAAATATATTCTACATACATTAAAATGGTGTATATATGTGTAATGCAGGCGATTTCTCAGCCATTGCAACGAAGTCTATGGTTCTATACAGAACAGTGTTAGATAGTTCATCGTGTATTTTTATATACTAATATATATTTCTTGTTCTTTTTCTTTGTTCAGGTTTGGTTCCAGAATCGCAGAGCAAAATGGCGCAAGAAAGAAAAGGTCGGTCCGCAATCCCATCTTTATGGCCCCTATTCCAATAACCTGAACGTTGGACGTGTTGGAGTGTTGTCCAGCCATCAAAGTTATGCGGATCTCTTGATGAAATCCTACGAAAATCATATTCTTGGTCGATACACCCTGGCCTCGGCCCAGGGTGCTAACCCACAGTTCTCACCCCCAACGGCAGCAGCTGCTGCTGCTGCTGCTGCTGCTGCCGCCGCAGCTGGCTTTTACAGTCCTATGGCGCTAGCAGCAGCAGCGGGACTATCGTCCACGTCATCGTCTCAGATAAGATCTTTTCCTTCGTTCAGCACACATTTACCTCCCCCTGGCTCTTTCCAGCATCTCTTGGCAAGTATGACGTCAACGGCAGCGAAGACCCGCGACGGCAACAGTAACAGTAACGGGTCGCCTGCCAGCAACAATGTTAGTTCTGGAGAGTCGACGTCGGCGTCGCAGTCTCCGCCGACCACAGCAGGGCTGACGGTCACTTCGGGAAGTTTCGCTGATGCTGACAGGCGTTCGTCAAGTATAGCTGCTCTTCGAATGAGAGCCAGAGAACACGAAATTAGGCTCGGGCTTAATGGCAAATGTAACAGTATTGTTTATTAAGGGGCGAATATTTGGGGGAAAAAATAAAAAATAAAGAAAACAAAATATTGTAAAATTTACAACTAAATTTATAACAACGAAATTCTGTGAAATTTAGAGAAAATAATTGCATTAATTCCATTATTAACTAATATTTGTTCATAAACTAAATGGAAAGATAAGGGAGTTTCTTTTTTTTTTATTATTTACATTAACATTTTTCTACCTGCCAAATTTCGCATTTAATTCAAAAGATTCGAGAAATCCAAGAAATAAAACTGAACGAAAAAAAAAAAACATGAAACTATGAGAATCTAAAGTCAAAAAAGCAGCCGTTTGTTTTTTTCACTTCCAACAATAAAATTGTACAACTAAGTGTAGGAAAATGCAATATTAACAAGAACAATTCTGGAAGGACATTTTTGCTTCAGATCCTTTTAATATTGTATTGCCAGAAATAATTTTAATTTGTACTGCAAAAAAACAACAAAAAAAGCGAAAACAAAAAGGAAACAAAAACACAAAACAAAACTAGTTTTAATTGCATAACACGACCAAGGGTCCTGTTACATGTACAATAGAGTCTTTTAATTATTTCATCGACCAATTTGATCAAAATCTTCATTCTCTTTCCACAGTATTTCCGATCTCTTTTCACTGATGTCCATGTATGGATGTATGTAATTCTGTGCATGTGTTCATGTGATATGTGTGTATGTTTTTATGTGTATGTCTGAGACAAGATGTGCATGCATATGTGTGTGTGTACATATTTATATATATATATATATATATAT
>NC_068999.1:2689573-2695532 GCF_001194135.2 Octopus bimaculoides
TATATATATAAAGTACGATTTATTCGTAATCAGAGGTGTTCGTAAACCGAGTTACTATTGTATATATATATATATATATATATATATGTATATATATATATACATACACAAAGGCATATATATACATACATATACAAATACACACACACACACACACACACATATATATATATATATATATATATATATATATGTATATTTGTATTTGTAAATATATATATATATGTGTGTGTGCGTATGTATATATGCATGTGGCTGTGTGCGCGTATGTCTATGTGTGTATGTGAGTAAGCACACGTGTTTATTTAATTAAAATCATATATTTCGAATTGCCTGATAATCTTTTTTCTGTTCTTGTATTTGGTTTGCAAAATTCTTAATGTGAACACGTGTGTTGAAACACATTTTGTTGTATCTTGGTCGATGAGTGGAGGTGGGGGAGGTCATAACGCCTGTAATAAACACACGCACTGGCTTTATCTCACTCTCTTATTATTAGCCAATTGCTAAGTTATTTAATCAATCAATTAATCGATTGCTTGCTTAATCAGTCGGTTAATCAATCAATCAGTTGTTTGTCAAAGTCCTTTCGTCGCTTTTCGCAACCTCATCAATGACATGCTCTCCTTACTGCAGGCCTGCTTCAAGTCTGTTTCTTGTTTGGTTACTATTTGTGTAGTGTTTTAGGCGATGAGCTGGAAGAATTGTTTGCACCTCAAGCAAAATGCTTTGTGGCATTTCGTCTGTCTTCATGTTCTGATTTCAAATTTCGCCGAGGTCGACTTTGCCTTTCATCCTTTCGGAGTCGATAAAATAAGTACCATTTGGGCAATGTAATCGACTTAGTCCCCCTCCTCCGAAATTGTTGACCTAGTGCCAAAATGTGGAATCAATATTTATATAGTATAGCCATATCTCTAGTTCGTTGGTTAAATAAGTAATCAACTGACTAATAGCAAAGAAATGAAACAGAACCAGTGCGTGTGGTTATTACTGACGTGACGACCCTCCCAAGATACAATCTTTTTTTATTTTCTGTTTATTCTCAGTTTCCAGTAGCATGTGATAGCCGATTTAGTGATCGAGTTCTGAACAGCCCTCCACGCAGCCGAGTATCACTCAACACTCAAACTACATTACTTTTAGATCGTCTTCATTCAGAGTGTTCCTCAATGCAAATTACAACACACTAATCTTTTAAGTTAACGATCGATGTTTCAGAGAGTAACACTCAATCAGTTTCCATTTCCAGCAACCAGCTTGACTTTGCCTGTTTTCATAACCCAAGGCTTGACGGAACCACACTGTATACATTCACAGAAGTCCAGAAAAACTGATGTAATGATAATCAAAATACTCGCCGTTACTTTGTTTCCAGCTATTACAGAATGCTTCTTACAATGGGTAACAGACAATATACCAAAGTGATTAGGAATGTATTTAAGATAATTAGGTAAAATCTAGGAAAAAATATTAATACTGAAAATCAAAAAAAAAAAAAAATACGTATCGCAAATCGAGGAGATAAATCATATAGAACAAATCAAACGGTTTTATATTTATAAAATAGAACAAGTGAAACGGTTTGTATCTGTGATGTAGAAGTCAAAGAGTTTTACGTTGGTTGCAGACGTTTAAGATTTTGGTACTGAGCTCAAGTTTCTGCTTTTCTAGGTCACTTTCTTGCGAAAGTTTCGAACGTGTAACCTGATTCTATAAGTGGAGAAGCTACACACAGAGACACATCATTTAATAGGAGCCTGTATGTTGTCAATTGACCTGCAATAAATTGCTGACAAACCTCTCTCAAATAACACTGTCTCGAAAAAGGACGGTGTACACTGGACAATGTCGAGCTACACGTTCCTAAAATAGACGGGTTGGCTTTTGGCACCAAACAACAACATATTTACTCGCAGTTTAGATAAGATGTAACATGACAGTTTTTCTTCTTTTCTTATTTATTTTTTTGTTTTACTCAACCCTCTGATTTTCATCAATATTTTCACCATTTTCATGCAATATTTCTTTGCAAGGTGTCAAGGGGTAAGTTAACGGTGAACAAAATCCACAGTTCGATTTCGACTCTCGTTTGCTTCTCTATTCATTTTACTTTGTTCATGTCTTTGAAATCCGTGTATCTCTATCAGAAAGTATCACAGTGAAAGACCTCAACGATTTCAAACAAAAATAATTTTGACTGCCTCACTTTGGAATGAATTATTTCTCCAAGAACTTAAATTTCGATGTAGCAATATTTTCGGTAAACTGTTGCATTTTCTGTCAATGACAGAAAATGTTATGAGATAGTTCTAACAACGACAACAGCAACAACAACAACAACAACAACAACAACGAAAGCTTCAACTACAACAACTGTTTAGTAATTGATTTGGACTGATTCCCATTTTCCTCCTTTTATCCCACTTTTATCCCTCTTTTATCCCCTATATTCCCTGAGGTTCCAGTCGAAACTCACTACGATCTCGAGTTAAAGGCTCCCTCAGTTAATTCATCTGAAGATTAACCAGTTATTTAACAGGGTTCACAGTTGTGGCTTCAAAGTTGGAGTAGTATTCATCGTATTTTCGATAAATAGTCTCCCACGCCAAATAAGCGACTTGTCGCTTCGCGTAGTATGTATGTACGTATGTATGTATGTGTGTGTGTCTGCGTGCGCATATGTATAAGTATGTATGTATGTATGCAAGTTGGTTGGTAGGTATGCGATGCGATACGAGTCCAGTTGTTTACATACCTCAATGTTGAAGGGAAACACACGTGTCACGATACACAGACGTCAATGTCATGTTCCACAAAACTAAATTAATTAAATATTTCGAAGTCGAATTTATATTTCAGGTAAACAGACAGGATGTTCGTGGTTGTGGATACAACGTGCGTGTGTGTGTGTGTGCGTGCACGTGTGTGTGTGCGTGCACGTGTGTGTGTGCGTGCACGTGTGTGTGTGGTTTGACATTAAACTATATAATTTTAATTTGTGTAGTAATATATTGTCATGTGAAGAGTGTTGGTTTGTGGTGAGGGTCAGTCTGTTGTTATTATCATCATCATTATTATTATTATTATTATTATTATTATTATTATTATTATTATTATTATTGTTCAGTAGTTTTATTTTTATAACGTGCTTTCACTTCACTACCGAGCGCAGCTCTGTGCGCCTTGGGTATGTGCTGTGGTTTGCTGTGGTGCTCTTATGTTTACTGTATTGAAAGTGTTTTGCGTAGGATGTGTGCAGTACCCAGTAGTGCAATTTTCTGTATGTTATATATATTTGTAAGTCCTGCTATTTTTGTTATGTATTTGTCTGAATATTATTATTATTATTATTATTATTATTATTATTATTATTATTATTATTATTATTATCGTTAGTCCGCCGGACAAAATGCTTCACAACATTTCGTCCGTCTACATTCTCAGTTCAAATTCCACCGAGGACGATGTCAATGAAATAAATACCAGTGAAATACTGGGTTGATATTATATCGACTATCCCCCTCCCCCAAAATTTCAGGCCTTGTGCCTACAACAGAAAGGATTATTATTATTATTATTATTATTATTATTATTATTATTATTATTATTATTATTATTATTATTAGCACACCGGACAAAATACCAAGCAACATTTCGGCCGTCAGGATTTGGGAAAGAAATTAGTGAACGGTGAGGAGGAGATGTCAGCAGCAATCCCCACCCCATCATATTTACATTAACAATATACTAATATTTAATGTTAGTTCTACCACATTGCACCAATAACAGACTGTATTCCATTGTACTCCATTGTACACCACATTATACTAACAAGCCACTACTGTAACCCTACAATATACCATCGTACGTCCATAGCCGACCGACATCCACTTGGCGCTTCTCTAACGCATCATTGCACAAACAGAACTCGTACCACATCACATTAATAATACTCCGCATTAACATCACACCACATTAACACAGCCAGGCACTAACACTAAACAGGACACACACACACACACACACACACACACACACACAAGACAAGAATTTTGCTGAATATTTTCCATTAGTCTATAAAGACGGCATCTTAGGCGTACGGTGAATTCTCACGGTGAGTAATTACAAGAACAATAGCAACAACAACTTAAATAAAGATCCTTTCTACTACAGGCACAAGGGCGGAGATTTCAGGAAAGGGTCAAGTCGATTACATCGACCCCAATGCTCGACACTGAAAGGATGAAAAGCAAGGTCGACCTCGGTGGAATTTATACTCAGAACGTAAACCTTCAGTCAACATTTTAGCTGATCTTTGATGTCTTCAGATTTACCTTTAAATTGAGCAAATCCCTGATTTTCTTTTTTTCCGAGTTTAGTCATTCTTCGACATTGGGCTCCTCCATATTTTCTATCTTTCAACCATTTTTTCTCTGTTTATTCTTTCCCTTTTTCCTCTTCAACAGTTTGCAAAATCTGTAGCTTCCTTTTCTCTTCCATTGTCCTAAGATAATTGAGGTTCTTTTTAATGTGAGAGGTTGGTGGCTTCGGTTTCCTGCTAATCAGTTTCTAGGACTCTTTCATTATTTCTCAATCCTCGACTGGCGTGCCTTCAGAATAACATCTTTTATGATTCTCTCTTATGGTGGCTGCCGTCGATCTTCTCTTCTCGTTTACCAGTTGTTCTGAAGAAAAAAAGCCTTTACTTCATCGCAGATGATAGAATGTGATTAGAGGATGTTTAGGTTGCTATTTCTGACTTGTGTCAAATGACTCCATAGAGAATCCCTGTCATCAGGGGCCACAGATGGAGGAATAAATCAGCAGAATATCCCAAGAATGCATTGTTATCGAGATTGCCGGGGAAAATTATGAAGTTTGGCAGGAACGGAATTCGCGACGTCACTGTAACAATGAATTTATTTGATGCACCTTGGCTTTGTGAATAAATCTAGATAAGCTTGGATTTTCAGAAAAAGAAATCAACCAACTAACTCGCACATTATAAATACAATTTGTAAGTGGAACAATAAAAATATGCAAGACTTCTCTCAGGTTCAAAATATGATGTTGTTGTTGTTGTTATCTACATTCCATCGATGGAGATTTGTATCTTTGTTAGAAACCAGCTCTTTTCTCAATGGAAGAATTTAAATAATTAAAAACAGATAGCATATTTACATACATACATGTGTGTGTGTTTGTGTGTGCGTGTGTGTACAAATATGAATCTATCTATCTATCTATCTATCTATCTATCTATCTATCTATCTATCTATCTATCTATCTACGTGTATTATATATATATCTATATACATATATACAAACATGTATATATATACATATACATATACGTACATGAATATATATGTATATATATATATATATATATATATGTGTGTGTGTGTGTGTGTTTACATATGCATATGTGTATATATATAGGTGTATGTATGTATGTATGTATATATATATATATATATATATATATATATATATATATATATATATATATATATAGATAGATAGATAGATAGATACATATATATCAACATACTGACAAACACACACATACATACATACACACATGCAGACATACATGCACACATGCATATATGCACAGGCATATGTGCATGCCGCTATGTAAGAAGTGCTGATAGGAGACTTCTGTTCCTCAATTTGTTTATATAATTAGAAATATGAATAATTTAGTTAGATAAAATATACGTCTTGCAGGTTTTGTCTGATAGAGAGGAAGATGATGTGTGCAGTTAAAGCTACAAAACCGCGCGTGCGCACACAAACGCACGTACGCACACACACACATCTATTGTATACATATGCATATGTCATGTACGTACATACACACACTCACATATATACATATGCAAATATACATGCATATGTATATATATATATATATATTTATATATATATATATATATATATATATATATAT
>NC_068999.1:2695894-2697349 GCF_001194135.2 Octopus bimaculoides
ACACACACACACACACACACACACACACACACACACACACACACACACACACACACAAACACACAAACGCATTTGTAACAATGTATGCCTTCAATTTTCTTTTATTTATTAGAATTCTTCCTAGAATGTGAGAGCTGGTTTCTAACAAAGACAGAAAACTCGATCAATGGAATTTGGATTACAATAACGATAAGGGTCCATTATTAAAGTTTAGAAAAGTCTTGCATATTTTTACTGCTCCACTTACAATTGTATCCGTTAACTACGTGTCCGCTGATTTCTTTCTTCTTTCTTCTTTTTGCTTGAAAATCCTTGAAAATCCTTGCTTTCCAAGATTGTCATTTAGACTTTTAATAACATAACCGAATGAATTGGTAATTATTGGTATGGATGTGAATTTATTAGCAGGTTAGAAGAACTGCGGGTTTCCTAGCGATTGTCCCTAAGTATTATTAGCTTTGTTGGATCTATGTAAAGTAACTTTTGCTCAAGCTGATTGTCTAAGAAATAAGTTCTTGATTTTTGCATTATTTTCAAGAACCATTCCAGCATGTATGTATGCAAACAGAGGTGACAGAGGTTAGATCTGTGTAGTATTCTGTCGGTTACGACGACAAGGGTTTCAATTGGTCTGATCAACAGAACAGCCTGCTTGTGAAATTAACATGCAAGTGGCTGAGCACTCCATAGACACGTGCACTCTTAACGTACTTCTCAGGGAGATTCAGCCTGACACAGGATGTGAAATCGCTGGCTTTTTCAAATCCAGCTACTACTCATTTTAGCCAGCTGAGTGGACGGGAGCAACGTGAAATAAAACTGTCTTGCTGAAGGACACAATGCGCCGCTAGAAATCGAACTCATGACCTTTCGATGCACCTTCACAATTTGTATGGAAGCACCTGTGAAAGACAGTGAATATTGCGTGCTTTGTGTTGAAAGATAGTTTCCAAACCTCTCTTCAACTGAGCAACACAGTGTTATCTGCCGGTTTTGAAAATAAAGTGAGATGCCACAACTTGGTTTTAACATACATTTTATATTGGGTGTATATAATAGTATATCGTTGATATTATGTTAAACTGTCGTATGTTCAAATTTTGTCAAATGTGTTTTTTTTTTCAATATTTAATTTTGCTTGCAATAACTGGTTCTTTTGGTCAAACTCATCATATCTCCAGCTGCCTCAGATGAAAATTGTCAAAGTGTAGCACAACGGTTTAGCATTTTTCAAAAGTGTCATAAGTCTCAAATACGACAGTTTTGCAAAAATATTTCTGACTGAAAAATATCATACATGCATGGAGTTACGATTTTATGCTCCCAAGAAAGTATCATTGTTAAGCTGAAATTGTTGCTAATGTAAACAGAAGTGGAATGGTGAAACTATTTTTTTTCCTTTTCTGAAAAAGCAACGTTTTGGACTTACGACACTTTTGCATAATAGCAACGATA
>NC_068999.1:2697626-2698397 GCF_001194135.2 Octopus bimaculoides
CTTATACGTATGCGCGCGCGATTGAGTGAGTGTGAGTGTGTGTTGATTTGAACTCAGAACGTAAAGACGAACGAAATGCCGCTAAGCGTTTCCCCCTTGCGTGCTAAGGCTTCGGTTAACTCAGAGTCTTAATGAGAGTAATAATCCTTTCTACTAAAAGCACAAGGCCTGAAATTTGTGAGGAGCTACTGCCTGAAGAACCATTTTGGGCGAAACGTATAAGTCCTTGTGCTTCGTCTTTCTGTCTCATAAATTTCGACTCTACCCATCTATTCAGTACTTTTTCAATGAATGTTACCTGCTGTTCATAATATATTAACATGTATACATAAACACACGTGCATGTATGTATGTATGTATGTATGTATGTATGTATGTATGTACGCACGTACGTATGCATGTTTGTATGCATGTACGTACGTATGTGTGTATGTATGTAAATACGTATGTATATATGTTTGTATGTATGTATGTATGTACGTACGTACGTATGTATGTATGTATGTTTGTATGTTTGTATGCATATATGTACGTAGGTATGTTTATTATAATATTATTAAAAGCCCTAACTTCAAATAAATGGTTAAATATACGCTCATATCTGTATATACATATATACATACATAATATATGCATTCATGCATACACATGTGTGTGTATCGTGTGTGCGTATGATGTACATCGTGTACGTGTGCTTGTTGTGTGTATATAATGTATGTGTGAATACATACATACATACATATATATGTATATATATATATATATATATAT
>NC_068999.1:2698720-2699876 GCF_001194135.2 Octopus bimaculoides
ATATATATACATATATATATATATATATATACAGAGAGAGAGTGTGTGTGTGAGTGTGTGTGTGTGTGTGAGAGAGAGAGAGAGAGAGAGAGAGAGATAGAGACAGACAGACAGACAAAGTGAGTGAAGGAAGGGGGATTATAAATACTTATACTTATACATATATATATATATATATGCACATACATAAGAATACATATATACACGCACGGATATATGCAAATGTGTGTGTGTTGGTCCTACAACTCCTTTTGGGGTCGTAGTGGAGCCATTCTGACATACAGCATGTCGTGGACATTTCAAAAACCCGGTGGAGCTCACTCTAATCCAAGAAAGGATAAAAAGCTTTAAGTCGGCAGGATTCGAATCAAAAATGCAGAGAACAAGAACGAATACTGCAAGGTAATCTACCTGATCTAAGGATATGGTTATTTCTATCTATCTATCTATCTATCTCTATTTCTCTCCCTCTCCTTATCTCTCTTTCTATATCTCTATCTGTCTCACTTTCCATATATGTATGTATGTATGTGTGTGCGTGTATGTACGTGTGTATATGCGTGTGTTGTGTTTATATGTATGTATGTATATATATGTGTTTGTGTGTGTATGTGTATGGATATGTATTATACATACACACACACTATACATACATACATACATATATATATATATATATATATATATATATATATATATATATATATATATATATATATATGTATGTATGTATGTATACACATACTATATATATATATTTGTATGTATACATGTATATATATATATACATGTATAAACTAGCGAAGGCAAAATGCTTTCGTTCTCAAATTTCGCGATTTTTCACTTCTTTATTTATTTATACATTTATTTATTTTCTTCACTCTTTCTTTCTTTCTTTCTTATTTTTCCTGTTTTTCATTGTCTTTTTATTCCAGTTTTATTTCTTTCTTGACTTCTTTCTTTTCTTACCGTTTCGCTCTCCTCCTCCTCTCCCCCCTCTCTCTCTTTCCTTAAATTAAATTGACCAGAGATGAAAGCAAAGAGATAATTAGTTATTATAGTCGCCATTTTGTAGTCGTGTTTTTCAATAGTAAATATATGGAGTGGAAATGATAACGAGGAATGTGAAAGAGTTAACGGATGATATTGATAAATC
>NC_068999.1:2701718-2704036 GCF_001194135.2 Octopus bimaculoides
ATATACAGAGTTAGCGGTTACAGTAACCGACTAAGGGATAAAATATCCGTATATACCATCGGTATCCGTTACCCGTGTTATCCCCGAGCATTGGTGTGCAGACACACCATACACGTAGAGTGCAGATAACAACAGGATAAACAAGAGTTTATTAGGAACCAATATAAATGATTACAAATATCGTACACACATACACGCGCGTACACACACACATATATATATTGTATTATGTTTAGAAACGATGCATGGCTCCAGTATTTTCGACTTGAGTCAAATGCAGCGAGCCACTCCAAATCCTTGTACGAGTATCCGTAGGAGTGGAGTCAGGACAGGTTAGTTTGTACTGGCATCGAATTCTATAAATCGTAATAATGAAACCAAATCTAATAATGATGTTTTGAATGCATTTAATACGAACGTTTCAGAACTGAGTAATATAAAACAGGAAATACACCCCCTTACGCAATACCTTCTTCAGTCAATACATTTAGAAGTGCATTAACTGAAGTAGGTCTTGCGTTAGGGATGTATTTCTTATTATGCAGATCTGAAACGTATGTCTTAAATGATTTCAACATATCATTCGGTTTATGTATGTATGTATGTATGTATGTATGTATGTATGTATGTATGTATGTATGTATGTATGTACGTACGTACGTATGTATGTATGTTTGTATGTTTGTATGCATATATGTACGTAGGCATGTTTATTATAATATTATTAAAAGCCCTAACTTCAAATAATTGATTAAATATACGCTCATATTTGTATATACATATATACATACATAATATATGCATTCATGCATACATATGTCTGTGTATCATGTTCAATTCCCGGCGACGCGTTGTGTCCTTGAGCAAGACACTTTATTTCACGTTGCTCCAGTCCACTCAGCTGGCAAAAATGAGTTGTACCAGTAATTCGAAAGGGCCAGCCTTGTCACATTCTGTGTCACGCTGAATCTTCCCGAGAACTATGTAAAGGGTACACGGGTCTGTGGAGTGCTCAGCCACTTGTACGTTAATTTCACGAGCAGGCTGTTCCGTTGATCATATCAGCTGGGACCCTTGTCGTCGTAACTGACGGAGTGCTTCTTTCTATGCATGTATGTATGCATGTATGTATGTATGTATGTATGTATGTATGTATGTATGTATGTATGTATGTATGTATGTTATTTGTGTGTCTGTGTTTCTCCCTCCACCATCCTTTCACAACCGATGTTGATGTGTTTAGGTCTCCGTAACTTAGCGGTTCGGCAAAAGAGACCGATAGAATAAGTACTAGGCTTACAAAGAATAAGTCCTGGGGTCGATTTGCTCGACTAAAGGCGGTGCTCCAGCAAGGCCGCAGTCAAATGACTGAAACAAGTAAAAGAATAAAAGACAGACAGACAGACAGACAGATGGATAGATAGATAGATAGATAGATAGATAGATAGATAGATAGATAGATAGATAGATAGATAGATAGATAGATAGATAGATAGATAGATAGATAGATAAGTACAATCAAAGGATCCAAGTGTAGGAAGTTTATAAGCTTCGAGCATGTATGCAGTTAGTGTAGAAGAGAAAATGTAGACAATATTCGATAAATAGATTTATTAACATCGTACGTTAAACTATATCGTACGTTCGTACCATATTGAAATTATTTTCTGCTATTGGCACAAAGCCTAAAATTTGAGGGAAGGGGTGCTAGTTGATTACTTCGACCCTAGTGCTTGACCGGTGCTTACTTTATCGACCACCAAAAGGATGAAAGGTAAAGTCGACCTCGGCGGAATTTGAGGACATAAGGAGCGGACGAAATGCCGCTGAGCATTTTGTCCGGTCTGCTAATGATTCTGCCAGCTCGCACCAGATTGAAATTAAAAGGAACTTTGATAAGTTGACCGTCTCCTTACGACTCCCGGCTTAGCAGCTGAAGCGGCTAAAGATGCGATTAAAATTCCCAGAAGCGAAGGAATGGAACAGGTGAAACACATGTGTATACACACACACACACACACGCATTCGCGCGAGCGCAGACACACACATGGGCGCAGGCATGGCTGTGTGATAAGAAGCTTGCTTCCCAACCACATGGTTCCATGTTCAGTCCATCCATCCATCCAGCCAGCCAGCCATTCATCACTCTATCTGTCTGTCCGTCCGTCCGTCTATTCACCCATCCATCTTTTCTGCCCTCTATTCCTGGGAAGATCGAGAGGGAAGGGTCCTTTTGATAACTTGTAGAATTCACCCCATCTTCTATAAGAATTTACCGTTGATAAAAGAGCTGGAATCCACAGAAATGACTTGCCTTG
>NC_068999.1:2704251-2705701 GCF_001194135.2 Octopus bimaculoides
TATATATATATATATATATATGAGTGAAATTACTCATGGAAGTTAATGTTCAAAACAATCTTTTATTTACACCAACAGAAAAGAAACACCAACAATTCAGCGTGTAGTTGTTTGTTTGTTTTTTGTCTATTATTTTTTTTTTACTCTAAAATCTAACGAAATCTGTTTTCTCTTTATTATGTCATGTACATTTGTTAATAATGGATTATTTGTATAACAGCCTTAATATAATCTATATTTCATCGGTCTATTTAAGAGAAGCAGTCAAGCATGCTCTATTAGTTCCACTATAACGCACCGAATCTCACAAAAAGAAAAAGGATAAAAAAAAAGAAAGCTTCGAGTCAATGGCGTGGTTTAACTGTTGTCTGCACTGTTTTTGTGTTATTGTTATTGCTGTTGTTGTTGTTGCAGGTGGTTGTGGTATTGGTTGTGGTTGTGGTGGTGGGCCCGGCCCCTTTGATCGAGAATTCATCAGTTAATCTCCACGCTCCTGAATGTAGCCAATTAATGTTTAATTCTTCTGCTCGACTATATCAGCAGTCATTAATAGTTTAGTACAAGTTCTGTTATTCAGCGAGCCATCTATTCTTGCAAGCTACTTGAGAAGACAATAGACCTCTGGCAAACTGGCTACTAAATAATGACTGACTCCTGCTAGAAGAGAGCAATCACTTAAAAATGTGCAGCGTCCAATGAAGTTGGCTATAATCACTGAAAAGCGGGGTAGAATCAAGTTTTAGCTAATGACCACCGATCAATATATTTACACAATACCTGCACTCGTGTTCCATCACCGACTACACATACCATTGCAAACCAATTGCCATCCTCTCTCTCTCCAACTCCTCGTCCTCCGTTCATCACCCCTACCTACTATCTCTATATCACTTCTTCTCCTTCTTCTTCTTCTTCTTCTTCTCAAATCTACACCATTTAACCTGATAAACTCCCAGCCAGTTCAGCTGGCGTCCTGGTTTCAATTCATGGTTAAGGATACTTCACTCGCACGACATCATTAACTTGACCCCCCACCCCGGAAAAAATAAATAATAATAAATAACAAAAAAAAAAGGATGAACGCCACACAATCTTATTCCACACCTTGTTCTACTAAAGCCTTGCGAGTGGATTTGGTAGACGGAAACTGAAAGAATCCCGTCGTATATATATATATATATATATATATATACACACACACACACATTTATGTATATGCGTGTATATGTTTGTGTGTGTTTTTCCTCGCAACATCGCTTGACAACCGATGCTGGTATGTTTACGTCCCCGTAACTTAGCGTTCGGCAAAAAGAGACCGATAGAATAAGTACTAGGCTTACAAAGAATAAGCCCTGGGGTCGATTTGCTCGGCTAAAGGCAGTGCTCCAGCATGGCCGCAGTCAAATGACTGAAACAAAAAGAAAAAATGAAAAAGAATATATATATGTAT
>NC_068999.1:2705905-2715334 GCF_001194135.2 Octopus bimaculoides
TTAGATTTACAACAAATCATTTCTTTTTATTGGAAACCATAAACATCCCAAATACAGTTTTTCCTGGCTTATTCGCACTGGTCAAGGTGAATCCACGGCTGGGCAGATAAAAAAGAATAAATACTTCGTCCTTCTAGTTGTTTATCTTATGTCTTTAACCCCCATTTCCCCTTAATTTAATCTAAATTTGAAGAGGTAAATATTTAGGAGGGGGTCAAGCGAAGGAATTCGCACCTGTCAAAAGTCGATAATAACCAACCATACACTTGGCCACGGGGAAGTCAAACTACAAACATTGCCGCACGATTATCAAGTTGGTCAGACATTCTTGATGTTATTTTCAAACAGACGATATCGACTTTTAAAAATGTCTCTGTCATACTGAGATGCCTGGCATTGTATTGGTGAAGTAGACGTGGTATTTTGACTTGTTTAACCCCAGGTTAGTTTTTGACTGAGCAAACTTTCAATTATAGATGTTCCAAACATGAGCATCCCATTTTTTTTTCGGACATAAAATAACTCTTAGACAAAATAATCTAACCTGATGTGTCTAATGTCAGTTAGCAATCGTAACGGGTTCAATACTTAGTGACTGTATCCGTCAGTATATGAAAGAATTCTACAGGGTGTCCACAAAGTTTGGGTACATGGCGATTAACACGTACTTTAAGAAATTATTATTTCTTATATTTAATTGTTTATGTTATGATTTTATTTACTCCGTGTACCCAGACCTTGTGGACACCCTGTATAATATATTAAGTAACTAAGTGAAACAAGTGCTAAATATATATTTCAGCCATGGATACAACACAGTGTCTCTGTTAAGATACGAACCGCTAACCTCTTGTTTTGCTGCATACCATTGATTCGGTCATCGCGTTCCCTGTTATTGATTAGACAAAACAAAGTAAGCAGTAAATTTTCTTTGGCCAATACTTTATAGCCACCAACTAAACAAACTAGATATATCAAAATATATTTGGCCTTGATATCGTATGACTTTGGGCTCAAACCCAAATTTAGTGCAACTTCTCTTCCAGCAAACAAAATGTTGTGCTTTTCTCTATTTTAGAAGCCTTCGTCTTCAGCAAATATAAACCACTTTATGGATTCTTTATAAAATTCCTTAAATCCTTGAAATTTCTTTAGTTCGGATTACATGATTATTACAGATGACATTTGGTGAGATGTTATGGTCTAAATGCTGTATTAATCAGCACAAGACTTCGAGAAAATGTTCTCCCTGGATTTTACAGAAATAGATTGAAATAAAAACAGTATCGAATCTATAACAATGTCATACATTGATTTATATAAGTTACGATCTTGTGTCCTATTGTTTAAATAGTTAAAGTATTGCAAATATCTTTTGTAATAATTCCTGGATAGCCGAGGCTTTTGAGCTGGCGTCCACTCCCGATTAAAGTAATTTCGCTTCATTTTAATCATATATCGGATTGATTATAATATAATAGTTTCTTCCAGAGACGAGAAACCTTAGGCAAAGGATTCACCATCTCGAAAACCCAACCAAAGCAGGAGTAAATTATACAATACACCTACAGATGAGTTGACTGTTTAGTGGTGTTGTGTGGTGCCAGTTTCCCGTTAAATCCTAAACTACCCCACTCACTAAACACAATCAGTCATGGTTTACTAGTGTGGTACCACCCAAGACTGAAACATAACACACAGGGAATATTAAAGCTATGAGTTTCTCTTGGTTACTTACTAAACCTGATACATGACCCAATTTTACACGACAAAGCTGTTAGAAGCATTTTGCAAACCTTGAAACCAAGACGACAGGCTCACGACAAGCTGCATCTCAGCTCAGAGAATAAAAATGGAAAGTTTCTCATTGGAAGCCCACTACCATTTGTTCCATGAATAGGAATCTGTAGATAATGTCTTCAGTGGTTCCCCTATCAGCAATATCTCCCTTTTTCAGTTTGTAACGTCAGGTATCACAGAATTTCAAGTAATCGCTCGTTTCTAACCGAATATTCCACAGATATCGTGGTTAACAGTAACTCATGAGTCTTGCCATTATCTTTGCCTCACGAGTTTAACATTCACCATTTTTTCTATGATTAACTCCAAAGAAAAAACAAGACATTGAAAGAACATTATCCACTGGTCAATCCTCTTTTTTTTTTTATAAATATATATATATATCAAAATCTGGTCTTTCCAGGTTGGACCTCACTTACCAATTTCTTTAAACATCCACGGACTTCTAATCTGGACGGCTGTCTCTTCTCTAATAATAAACTTTACTCCTCCGACCCCCTCTCTCACGATTCAATGACACTTCTACTACTCCTCCTGCTTTACCCCTCTCTCACTATTCAATGACTCTTCTACTATTCTTCCTTCTTGGTTTAGCAACGGTGGCGTAATTTTCTTTCAAACTGAGTTTCGATACGTACTACAATTAATTGTTTGTACGAAAAGGTCTATGCACATCAAATTGTCTTTAAATTAAGTGGCGGCAGAATTATCGCTGAACTTTTAAAAGGTTAATTTATTGTTGCCTACCGCCAGCTATATGTTGATTGTTCAATGATAGGGAATGGAAGCCAGCTATTTTGTACTGACCCCGAATGAGATGACAAATTATATCGTTGTTTTGATGAAAATTATTCGTTGTTTGAAAAATATTGTTGAAGTTTAATAAAATTTAATATACACTCAATGCATGAAGTGTCATTGTTGGGCCCAAGGCCCACTGAAGAACCCTCCACAGGAGCTAGCTTAAAAACCGCTCGATAGGGTGGGTTTTAAGCTAGTATTAATATACAAACAGCATCACTTATTTCTCTTTGAGGCACAATTCCCTAATGTCCAAACTGGTTCAGCTCTGTTCCTCTCGTTAAAACTGGTCTCATCTCAAAAACAAAGATTTTAGCTCCAATCTCTCTTCCTTTTTGATTCCTCTAAATTCATCTGATGACGCAAACGTTCCCCAGATTCCTCTAATCACCGACACGTATTACTGTTTCTAGTCCTACATGGACGACATCTATATTTTACCTCAACTCTTAATACACCATCCGACGTCTTTGTTTCTTCACTTTTAAAAGAGCCAAATTAAATAGTTCTAAACAGCCACCCATCGCACCCTTTTAACCCTGATCGGTCCTCCAAACACTTTTTATCGATATCTTCTTCACCTCCAGTCCTAACCCAGCACTCAGTCTCAGCCTGTCGGGTCGTGTGTCACTTTTGCTTAAGGAAACCTCACAAACCGCCTGCTACTTCATTCAGTCAGAGACCCGACAATTCTCAACTTCTCACCTTTCGGAGATCATCTGTTTCTACTTTGACTTATTCCAGACAGTTGTGTGGTCACTACAACTTTCCTACATCTCAATGTGGTCACTGGTCACTATCGCCTTCCTTGGTATGGACTTTCACATCTCTAACACAGCCCTAAGTGGTTCATTTTCAAATATCATCATCATTGTTTAACACAGCCGGTATCCTCCTCCTCTTCTACCCATTACAACTTTTATAATTGTGGTCACGTGGTTAGGCAAGAGGCCCCTGCTATCTGCAAGATTAGAATCTCTTCGTTGAATTTCAACTCAAAACACAAACTTATATAGCAAGGTGTCTTTCCCGACAATGGGACAATTCTGTTCTCTCTACCATCGTGAACATTATTAATCGACCCTCAAAGGATAAAAGGCAAGTTTGATCTCACAGCAATTCGAAATCAGGGAAGCGGTCCAGAACAAATACTGCTTCTCCCTCTTCAATGACCACCACTACAGAATCTGTGGAGCCAGATCTACTCTTCCCCATCACCATTGGGTTCTTTCTCTCCTACAGCCTCAATACACTCCAGAACTGCAGAGAACCTGCTCTTCAGTATAATTTACCATTGGTTCCTCATTCAATCAAGTCTTCAGCAGTCTGATGAGAATCTTTTATTCATGTAATTATTTTATTAGGACACAGCTTTTATAGAAATTCCTTCGACACAAAACAAGGAAATATTTGTCTGAGAGGAATTGGAAAATATGTTACAAACATTGGATTGGGTGATATTGTCAAAGTGAATGTCACCACTGGAAGAACATCATTGAAGGTGAAGGTCATTATTGGAGAGGTGCTGAAGTTCTGCTGGAATGGCATTGTTGAAGGTGGAGGTCACTGTTGGAGGGACCTTACTAAAGATGAAGTTCTTCTGTCAGTATTTTTCAATACACAGACATTTCTACATAATCATCATCATTAACCTAATGATAGCATGAATGATGACAGACAGACACTGGGCAGATTTTTGAGAAAACAAAACCAAACAATAAATGAATGAAAATAAATATTTTATTTTTTCATTAATTTTATCATCATATTTGTATAAAATAAATTTGTTTACACTACATGACCTTGTGAGTTTGTGTGTGTTGTACATGCTGACAATGTTTGGATGGAACACCAGAGACCAAAATCTTATTTGAGATTCCTGCCCTCTTGGAGAGGTTGCAGACCATGTCTCACTCATATATTCCAGTCTGGATTTAGTTTCTATGGTTAGATGTCCTCCCTATTGCGCATGTATGTGTGTGTGGGCAGGGGAAAGCATTAAAAAAAAAAAACAGATGAGTTATAGAAGTTTAATGTAAGCCCTCATTTGGAGAATTGGTTTAACAAACCAGTAAGGAATGGAGGAATTAAAACTGAAGGAGGGGGAATCTTATAAAAATGGAAAATGAACGAAAGAAAAACTTTAAAGAAATATTTTCGGTAATTTTATGTTGATAAACAATAATTGGGAAACAATGATACAGCTTTAATGCAAGTATCAAGAGAATATTTCAGTGTATGTGGGTGTGTGTGTGTGTGTGTGTGTGTATATATATATATATGTGTATATATATATATTTATTTGTTTATGGGTTTCAGCCAAGTGGCTGCGGTCATGCTGGTGCACCATACACATGCAGAAAGAGAGAGAGAGAGAGAGAGAGAATATATTTAGATGTACATAATATTATATATTTACAGAATATTGAATTTACACAAGAAATATGATTACATGGGTATATTTATTTGTGTGGGTGGGTGTGGATGGGTGGATGGACCCTTGACACAGATGGAACGGCCCTTCAATAACGTAATGAAGGAATAAAATACAAAATCTGGGAGAAGGAGTAACAATCATTCATTGCTGCCTGAATATTTTGGTGAGGCTGACCACAGAATAGGCACTCTTGGACAAATAATGTTGGACAGTTTGGGAAAGAATTCTTTGCATGGCTGTCCATTCAGGAGAGTGTGGCATGCCTGAAACAAAAATAATAACAAACACATCAGCTTTAGGGTAATTAATTATATTAAGTTATTTGAAATATAAAGTTCCTAATTCTGTAGCTCATCAGTTTCTAGAATCAAAAATTGCCTAAAATTCAAAGTCAGTTCCATCAGATTTTTTAAGTCAGAAATTTGAGTCAGAAGAAAGATTCAAAGCTACTCATGGGTTTGAAACCACATCGCATACAACCAGTGATAGACATGTACTTCATATTCTTGGGGCGTTTTGGTGGTTAATAATGTTCGCTAAAATTGGTAAAGTTTTGCAACCCCCTTACAGAGTTAAGATACATTTGGACAAGAAAAGTTTATAGCCCGTTTTCTCCTCACCACTGGTAGAAATCGAACCCTAGCACTTTACACTCCCAACAAAACACTTCTGCATCCTGTTGCACTAATTAATTGTCTCTCTTCACATCAATAAATAATTAGATGGTAAAAATTATCTAAATAAACAAAATTATTGTTGCTGTGAAGTCAGTTATTGGTAAATATCCAAGTAAAAGACAGAGAGTGATTGTCCAACTGATGGAAACTTTACAGAACTTCACTTACAAATCCTGGGACAGAAACTGACAGATTAGAAATGTCATCAAATACAATAAAGGAATACATGTGTGTGTGTGAACATAATTATATTATACAGTGTGTGTGTGTGTGTTAGCATACTGAAATTGCTTTATACAGTGAGGTGTGAACGTGTGTTGACAAAATAGTTTCTAGAGAGTGTTTGATTAAAGTGAGGTGTGAATAGAAAATGTCGAATTACCTGGCGTCTGGGAAGACTTGGGTTCAAAAAGACTTTTGTAATAACAAAGCTGGTTGTACAAGACTGTGTCTGTATACTAGAAGGGGAAACGAAAATGGTTTTATTACATAAATAACAATTTCTAAAGCAATATATTTAGAGGGCACCAAGCATAGTTGACTGAAATGATTCCTAGAATATTACTGGTACTTATTTTATCAAAGTCGAAGGAATGAAAAAGTCAACCCAAGCAGAGTTTGAATTCAGGATGTAAAGGGATAATAACACCACAAGGTATGAGTAATTGTCCAAGCTATGCAGATGGACACTAAGAGATGATGATGAGTCGAAGATTTAAGAAAAAAAATATCAAGTTGGTAAAAATTAAAGCAATCCATTGGGATTAACTTCGTTTGTCATTCATTTAAGATCATTGAAATACCAGTTATATACTGGGCATTGCTTCAACCGTAACCTTCTGCCTAAAGACTTTAATATTAAACCTTAACCCTTTAGCATTCAAACCAGCCCAAAACAACTACCCTACATGCATGATTTATTCAAAGCAATGTGCATAAATAAGCATTACATTTGACAGACTAATCTGAACGGGTAAAAACAGTCAGTCTACCACAAAAGGTGAATGGAGGCAGAGAAATACTGAAGAAGAAAAAGATTTCATAGTGAAAGGGGGATTTATTGAAACTAGGAAACTGCATTAGAACTTTAAATTGACAGCTAAATAACTCTTGTAGCACTGATTAAAAAATATTTTTAGTAAAAAAATACTTACTTGAGACCGAAGAATTCCTTGAGAGCAGACAGGACAAATTGGATGACCACGATTAAAAGCTAAAGGCATCTTTCTGACAGTAGCAGCACAAACACTATCATCACATTTCATGTAACCCTAGCAACAGAAATCAATTTGTTTCAGCTTATTTATGCAATCGTATCAAACAATAAATGACAATGAAGAAAGCACAAACAAATATTCCATAACAGTAAGGAAGGCAAAGCTGTGTGGTAAGAAATTTGCTTCCCAACCACATGGTTCTGGGTTCAGTCCCACAGCACAGCATCTTAGGCAAGTGTCTTCTGCTATAACCTCAGGCTTACCAAAACCTTGTGAATGAAAGAAGCCTGTCGTATATATATGCATGAGTATGTGTAAGTGTGTATCTGTCCCCCACCACCACTTGACAACAGGTGTTGGTGTGTTTATATCCCTGTAACTCAGCAGTTCAGCAAAAGCGACTGATAGAATAAGTACAAGCTTTACAAAAATCAAATACTGTGGTCAATTCATTCAACTATAATTCTTCAAGGTGGTGCCCCAGCATGGCCACAGTCTAATGACTGAAACAAGTAAAGCAATCCTCTCCACAACACCATCAAACCTTTATGGATTTCACGTTGGTTATTCCACAATGCTAAAGACTGGCTGACTCTAGAATACAGAATTTTTCCCCATCATTGAATTCTACCAATCAATAGAATTTGCATCTTGTTTTAGTATAAACCTCACAAAGACGGAGATCAAAGAAGTTATGGCAAGAAACAGCACCAAAAGCCAGAATGTTGGGCTTCTCAGAGGAGAGTGACACAAGAAATGTAAAGATATTTGCAGTATTGTGGACATGTCCAGTCCAAGGAAAGATTTTAAATTACAGCCACACAAATAGAGCTGACTTTCAAAACAACCGTTATTCTTGGTTCCAATAATGGGTCTACTCACTTTATAATACTCTTTGACGTGTTTTCTGATGTTAAAGAGGAGCTGATTGTTTATTTGGTTGACATAGGAATTCGGTGCTGTATTACAGGATTCAGTGGGGCAGTGGTCAAAACTGAAATCTTTCTGAAAAATTGGAAAAACAAAACAAAAAAAAATGCACTTAAAAATAGAATTCTGAAAGTTAGAATTATCAAAACTATATATTTTCACATTCACACATAACAAAACAAAATATATTTAAATTCTTAAACATTCTATGTCAATAGTCAGCTGCTTTAATCATCTGAGAACAGAATCAGCAGATATTTCAACATTCCCTTCAGCGACTTCTGGCTTCTCTTTGAACCATTTCCTATCAACATCCCTCCCTCCTCCCTTCCCATACTGTTTCCCACCAATCACCTTCTTTCTCTGCCTTCAGTTATCTCTCTCTCCTCAGCTACATCTTTGGTCTTCTATGCCTCATCTTTAACACCTCTTATATCTGTTACCATTCTCAACACCCACTCATACCCACTAGCAAATATGCCACTCCCCACAGTCACTGCTCCACTCACTATAGCCACCCTTATGTATCTCTGACCTCCATCTCGGTTACTGTACATCTTCCTCTCCACCACAGCTTTATGACACTGCTACTTTCTCCCTTCCTATCATCTCCTCCTTTCTGGTTATTTCCACCACCCCCCTCCATACTGATCACCATTCACTACCTTCGCCTCTCTCTCCTCATCTCTTATCTCTCACACTCTTAAGGAATTAACCCACTGTCCACATTCTCCCTTATACTCACTTTCTTGTTCTTAGAGAATACACTCTGGCATCACCATTTTCTTAGTCTTGCAACTTACTTGGCATCCAGCCATAGAGACCATGGCAAGCTGATATTGGGGCCTGGCATAACTCTGCTGCTTGTTGCACCTTGTCAAACCATCCAACCCATACCAGCATGGAAAAGAGATGTTAAATGACAGTGACAACGTCAATATTATTGAATGGGTGAGCTTTTATACAAAGGTGGTCTCATCTATGGTGATGCCAGGGCCTTACACACCTAGAAACTATATAAATATTAACAATTTCTGATTTAGATTGTGGCTTACCTTGAAAGAAAATCTGAATAATTTATATGAAAGAAGAAAAATGTAACTCACATCACCGAATGTAAAGGAAGTGTCACAGCCAGGACATTTCACCACAAATTTCTCACAATCTTTGTAACGTTCTTCAGCTGACGACTTCAATCCAAGCAATGGGTCATCAGCCTCCTCTTCTTGATAAACTGTTCGTCGATAGTTTTCTGGGTTCAATCCTAAGTGAGAGAATGGGTTATTCTGAAAAAATTACCTCCAAAGTTGAACATGCAACAACAAGAATTGTGTTGTGTTCTTGTACTACGCTCATAATTCAGTTTGCCATAGTGTGATGGGCCATGTGTGTATGTGTGTGCATATGTGTGTGTGTATATATATATATATATATATATATATATATATATATATATACACACACACACACACGTTTACATATTCGTTTTGCAAGATTCTTGATGTGAATTCGTGTGCTGAAACAGATATTGTTGTATTTGGGGATGGTCATGTTGCCAGTTTAGCTA
>NC_068999.1:2715692-2741692 GCF_001194135.2 Octopus bimaculoides
AAAAAAAAAAAAAAAAAAAAAAAAAAAAAAAAAAGTTCATCATAGCTAGCTACAGGTATGTATACAAATAGCATAAAACTATTTGCTGATGTGCAAAAGTGTTGCACAAGGAAAACAAAATTCAAACCCTGTGTTAGCAGCAGCTAAATAATGGAAACATACATGGAATCACACGCACACACTTTCACAGTGGTATCTTCAATTAGAAGGACATTTAGCTTATCGAGTCAGTTACTCCCTCAATATGAAAACAGCCAAATTTTTTAACAATTTCCCTCCAAAAAATAATGTAGAAAACAATAAAATATAAATGTAAAATAAGACAAAAAAAATTTCAAAAACTGAAGTTTACCAAGACATTGAGCAATCTGAGCAGCATCGGTTCCTTCAATTGGGTCACAGAGACGGGTGATGACAGGGTGGATTTGGTGAGCCAGATAATACTGGGTGTCTGCCAAACAAAAACCAAACTTTGGTTAAAATAAAAAGATATAAGGAACATATTTAGTAACTTGAAATTATTCAAAGACACACACAATTGTGGTAACTGGCACCCATGCTGGTGGCACGTAAAGACCTTTCAAGCACTGCGCCTCATGGAGGCAAAGTGGCTGAGTTGCTTTCGAGTGTTGGGCCTCATGGAGGCAATGACCGAGACCTTTGGCATTATGTCACGCTTGAGAAGAAGACCCATGAAACCAAGTAAAATCACAGTTGTGGAAGATACCATTGTCACGCAAATGGCACCTGTGCCGGTGGCATGTAAAAGCACGCATTACACTCGTGGAGTGGTTGGCATTGGGAAGGGCATCCAGCCATAGAAAACCATGCCAAATCAGACTGGAGTCTGGTGCAGCCTTCCAGCCCGGTCAAACTGTCCAACACATGCCAGTATGGACAATGGATGGTAAATGATGATGTTGTTTAGCTCCAAGTCAACTCTAATCAAATAAGGCCTTCCACCCATGACCTCATCTTTTTGCTATGTGTAGACCACATTATCCTACATGTTCCTTTTTCATGATAGGGAGAGTGTGATTTGATTGTTATTTCTAGCAAGTTAAGTGAATACAGAGATTTTCCCTTTGATGCTTATGAAAGATTGCTTTTATTAGACTCACTGGTAATCAAACCTGCTGTGTCAGTCTTAATTTAACGAGGCTAATCCAACCTCCTGATTAGATGGTCAAATCTCATTTATTTGTCTGAGCCTTATATTGACAAACTCAGAAAAATATTGAACCTTCTTTTGATAACCAAATCATTAATAAAACCACTTCCAAATAATTTAGAAAGCAAAATGTGGACAAAGATAAGGAAAATAACAGAATATCATAAATAGGATGAAATAAAATTTCAATCTGAGATGAAAGGAATAATTCCATAAAGACTTCAATTTTGTCAAAATGATAATTTGCTTACCAAGAGATAATTTGTCATTTTTCAGTAATTCTTCCGGATGATAAACCCTCTGTTGATAGGAAGCATTGGAATTGTCCTGGAAACCAATTAAATTAAATTTTAATAACTTGCACAACTTTTAACAAAGGGAAACACTAAATTTTTAGTCAGTGAACTTGGTTTTACAACCAGCAAGTTTTACATTTATGATGATGATGATGATTCTGCAAATTAAAGAACTGCTTGTTTTGTTATTAGTTGATACCTCAAAATGGTCATTTGCTGGCAGAGAAAAATAAACTCAGATTTTATTCTGATGGATAATCCTGATCTCAGATCTCCTGATAATTTCTGGCAGCAGGAAGGGTGCATTATCAAGAAATGTGGCTCAAGGAAACCCCGAAAACACAGTCTTCATGATGTAATGGTACCAATAATAATAATCCTTTCTACTATAAGCACAAGGCCTGGATTTTGTGGGGAAGGGGCCAGTTGATTGACCCCATTGCATAACTGGTACTTATTTCATCAACCCCCAAAAGGACGAAAGGCAAAGTTGACCTCAGTGGAATTTGAACTCAGAACATAGCAGCAGACAAAATACCACTAACCATTTCACCCGTCGTGCTAACAATTCTGCCAGCTCACCACCTCAATAATAATAAGAATAATAATAATAATCTTCCACATTAACACAAGACCAGAGTCTAATCAACAGGACTGATGTTGATACACACCAGACACAGTTTAAAATCCCCCGGATCAACAAATCACTACTACTACTACTACTACTACTATCAAAACCATTTTGTAATAATGAGACTCAGTTCCTGAATATTAAACTAAGAGACTGAAAAGAAACCTCAAAGAACACCAATGACCCAGTGGGTTTGATTCTATCATAATGGCAACGGAAGCGGTGTTAATAAACTTACCTGGCAGATGACGTATGGGACAGTGTCACCTGCTCTCAGTTTCTTCCCACCTTTACTATTCATTCGAATGGCCACCTGAACGTGCGATTGGCTTTTTTTGTCTGGATAATCTTCTGGGTTTTTAGTGAGTTGCTGCGATGGAAAAGTTTGGAGTCAACAGGAGTAAAATAGGGAATGCTAACGGGAAATGTCAATAATGTATAAATTCTAGGTCGGTGGTCTTGGTTATGTTAAGGACGAAATTTCCCCAGGAGAGATCTTTAATAATAATGGGACCCAAAAACTGAAGCAATGTTGAGGGATTTGGTTGAGTGCTGCTCATGATTAAGGGAAGGTGAGGAGTGATATATGAGTAGTGTAGGAGTTTGTAGTTCTATCTGGGCAAAGAAGAGAGGCATATCTCCAGTGGAGGATATTTTCAAGGTCTCCATTCATGGAATCTGTGGGTTTGGCATGTAGGGGTGACCTCACATCTAGATAACATGTACATCCACAAATCATATCATAAGTACTTAAATCATGTTATATATGTATAAATCAGCATCAGATATCATATGGGAATCAGACCAACCTTTGTAATAATAAACATTTCAATCCGATACTCATTTTTGTTGACTTTTTCACTGATTTTGGACAGTTCCATGTGAATATTTTCAAGAATTGTATCTTGGGGCTTGCCTGATAAGATTTCTGTTACAGCAAAACTATTGAAGAAATAAATTTTCAAAAAGTTGAGTTTTAAGGGTTAAAAAGGACAAAAAAAACAAAACTTAGAATCCAAAATTGCTTAAAATTTTCCCCCACAAAATCAATCAACAGATCTTATTCACTTCCACTTATTTTGTTATTTACTAACGATGCCTTTGAACCATTTACTTTCTTAAGTTCCATTGGTTATAACAGCATTCATAAAACATGAAAGGTGAAAAGACAGACATGGAATTAATGAGAAACACTAGAATTGATAGGTTGTCAGTTTTGGAAACAAAACAAAATAAAAAGAGAAAGAGAAAACTAAGAGAACTAGTTGGGATGCCATAGGATGAGGAACCCTTTGGAAAACATCCATCTGTATTTTGTGAAAGAATTTGAACTCAAGAGACTATTCAAACGGTTTCTAGAATGAATGAAAAGATATCAGCTGCCCCCATTTGTTGATTCTAAACAGGCCTTTAATAATACCAAGGTAAATGTAGTGCTGAAGTCTTCAGAGATGCAAGAAGCCAAGGCACACTATTTCAAACCTCTCAAATTAGATATGCACCATCAATAAAAATGTGCTGTCACCACCTGTAAAAGTTCCTGTAAGGAAGGGTGTCAAACAAGGAGATACTATCTCTCCATAGCACTTTATCGCATGTCTTAGAGTGGTTGTCAGAGACACTAATTGGAATGGTAGTATGAACATCAACAGCAAGCTACTATCACACTAATTTGTACATATGCTCCTCACAGAAACCTCAGATCAGTTGTGGAATCATGAAGACAATGTTGGACACCCAAGAAATTGAATTCCATTTTAAGATTACTTACTTTCCAGTCTCTTTCGCCAAATCACACCAATCACGCCGGACAATATCGAGACCTTTCAATTCTTTTATCTCAATTATTTTACCATCAGAATTCTTCTGAAGATTTATCGCAGCATACTTCTTCTTTTTCAAAAGTAACATTGATTTAAATATGCCATCAATATCGATCTCAAGTAGTCGAAATAATTTATTGATTTCAGTCTTGATCTGGAGAAAATAAAAATAAAGTCATTTTCAGTTTATGACAGTCCTATTTTGTAGACCATTAACCTGGCAGTTGCTGCCTGCAACTCTAAGAGTGGAAGATGACGAAACATCAGTCTTTAACGGGAAGGTTTCTTTATTCTTTACTTGCTTCAGTCATCAGACTGCAGTCATGCTGGAGCACTCCTGGAATCAACTCCAGCATGACAGAGTCAGAAGTAGAATATTATAAAGAATCACTTGAAAAATGATGGTCAAAACTCACCACGTTCCCCATTTTGTAGGATTCATTATAATCTGAAGAATTTGTTTTAACCATAATAGAATCAGTGTCACCATATATAACTTCAAAATTCATCTGAAAATAGAAGAACAAGAATCAGGGGTTTTGTCATAAATTTGCTGCAGGAAAATATACAAGGGTAAGGCAATGGCTAAAGGTACAGTTGTAGATGAATGAAAATTTAACAGGGATTTGATAATATTGAACGTTATGGACTGAAATTATGTATAATTGAGATGTGTGGATAAGAATGGATAACAACTGCAGACAAGACCAAATCATCAACTAAGATATATGAAAATATGAATGGAAGTGATGAAAGACAAGAACAAATTTATTCATCTCTTTCAAAAAGGATTTTTAAATATGTAGGAATGAGGGAGATATCTATAAAAGAAAGAGAAGAGTGTTTAAATTATGTAATCTGAGATATATTTCACAAGGTGACAAAAAAGTTCAATTAGCCAACGCGAACACTGCTGTTGTTACAGTAACCACTTCAGCGATATTACTTAAGGGGAGATAAACCAGTTTGAGACTTTAATCTACATTTAAAATTTGAGAGTCTAACTACAGGATTAAAAAATGGTAATTCGTTGATAATTAGATTTACCTTTTCAACAGAGTTTTTGGTTTTCATCAGAATCTGGAATTCAAAAAATATAAAATGATGGTGAATTACTGATACACCAGTTATTATATATTGGTAAAATAAACAATTAACCAATATATTTTATTTGATTTTACTAATAAAAAATAATTAAGAGAAAATAGAAGTATTGAAAATTGAATTTTGGTAAGTTCTTATAGTAATTCCTACCTCTCTTCCTTTTTCTGTAACTAAGGCTGCAAGGGGTTTCGCATAAAATCTGGAAGAACTAAATCCCAAACACCCATACATACTATTTGCTGTTAACTTCAAAGCTTTTTGGCGAATATCATACTGTAAAAGATAGAAAGATACGAATAGAAAAGATTTTCAAAAGAGAATGTAATTGAGACAGAAGGAGTATGGGAATACATTGTATTCCCCATGGGACCTATTTATAATAAAGTAACTTAGGGTATTGAGAATTAAGTATTACTGTTGATGAGAGGATACAAATCATTTACAGTAAAGAGCTTCTTTTATAAATTCTGGTCAATTAGCAAATATTAGTTTTCTCATACGTATAAAAGTCAGTTTCATTCTTATGTGAAAATAAAAACAAAGGCTGACATTGAAAGGCGATCATGAAGCTGCTTCTTACTTGCATCATCTGTTCCGAAGTGAGGTTGGGACTTTTCATTAAGCTTTTCACCTGCTGTCTACTTTCAACAAGTTTTCGAATTTCTGTTGGCAAAATCCCAGCTTCCAAGCCAGGTTCTGGCAGGTCTACATTTCTATCTTCACCAGCATAACTCTGAAGTGAGAATTCACATTTGAAATACACAAAATATTTGTGTTTGTGTGTGTATGTATGTCAAAGGGAGTATAAATACACAGAAAAAAAAAAAAGCATTAAATATTCCATAAACAAAAGAACAAAGTTATACTAACAGAAGATGCTTTGTGAGAGACTGTGGTAAAACAAATATTATATTCCTGGATAATCGACGGATACAGACTGTTGAAATCAAGCAGCAAAATATGTTTATCATAGAAACCTGAAAATAAAATTTAAAAAAATATCTTAGGCTTTTGTGGTTTTAAATTAAGGAAATATTCCTTAAAATGGTCAGCGAAAATAACAGATAAATGAATGGAAGTGAAGGGGTTAGTAATGGTTTCTTATGGAGGTCGCGGGTCACAAGGGGAAGGAGGACAGACCCAAGAAGGACGAAAGGAATGGCTGGAATTGAACTCAGAAACTAAAGAACAGTAACTAGCACAACTTATTTTGTATGATGCTCTACTGATCCTGCTAATAATTGTTTCTAATTCAGGCTAGTGATTTTGAGATGGGGGGGGGGGGTAGCTGATCCCATCAACTCCAGTATCTGAGTGGTACTTGATTTTACTGACCTTGGAATAATGAAAGGGAAAGTTAACCACACCAGAATTTGAACTTGGAACATAAAGAGTTGGAAGAAATACCACATGGAATTATTTTACCTGATTTGCTAATGATTCTGTCAATGCTTCAATGACAATGGCGGAAGTGATTTGGATGAACAGGACATATTGGGAATAACTAGGCTTGGGCTTCAAGAGCTGGGATGAGATTTAGTATACCTATTTAACCCACAGCTACTTAAAATGTAGATGTAATGACAACAGGAACAGTAATGGCCAAATGCCAACAGTTTTCCCTGGACACAGTCAACATCATGCAATGGTAAACGCTAGCGGACATCAACAGTAAATGAAGCTGGGGGAGGGGCTTGGAGAGCACAACAGCTAATATTGAGAAAGTGAGATAAATAATGATGATATGAGATTATCAGAAACTGGAGAATGCAAAGTCCATTGAATTTTACCTCTCTTCGGTTCCAGAACAAGGCCACCAGTATAGGCAGGTTTTTTACGAGATGAAGATTTCTTATCTATGGCAACCTCTTCTTCTTCTTCAAATTCAGGCTTTAAGTCAAAAATAAATTTTAAAATTACTGATGATGATGTCACTGTCAGCAACAAGATTCAGAGAAAATATGGAATCACAAAATATGAAGTAGTAAAATACAATTCTGATATATGATCTTTATTTGCAGTGCCACATAATTTTCATTCACTTTAAAAACTCTTCATGCACCTTGTTAAAAGTCCAACCCAAAAGGCCTAGAGCAGACCTGTTCAACTCATTCTAGAGAGGTAAAAACGAAGTTAAAATGCAGATGATGGGACAATATAATTATTACACAAATAATTTCAGAAATATTTTTTTACCTCACATCATTTCATCATGTTAACAAACTTCATTATTTGCAGATAAAGATTTAAGGACCAATCAATTTTCCCCACCAACTTTACTTCTAACCTCTAACTGGTTAATCAATAATGCAATATTGTTTAATACCAGTGGGTTTCAACTGGGGTTCACATGACCCCAGGGGTCCCTATAAGATTTTGCCCTTAAAATTTATGTGTAACAAATTGATTATACTTCCACAATACCACTTGCAAGGAAGCTGCAGTGGTTTTGCAAGGACTCACGATTTCATAAGGATTGCTGGGAACCCATCAGAACCAGCAGCTGAGTTTGCGTCTATCTCCTCTATAACCTGTCTCCTCTATAACCTGTCTCCTCTATAACCTGTCTCCTCTATAACCTGTCTCCTCTATAACCTGTCTCCTCTATAACCTGTCTCCTCTATAACCTGTCTCCTCTATAACCTGTCTCCTCTATAACCTGTCTCCTCTATAACCTGTCTCCTCTATAACCTGTCTCCTCTATAACCTGTCTCCTCTATAACCTGTCTCCTCTATAACCTGTCTCCTCTATAACCTATCTCCTCTATAACCTGTCTCCTCTATAACCTGTCTCCTCTATAACCTATCTCCTCTATAACCTGTATTGCATCCTATCCTTTGATGATGATGTAATCAATTGTTACTGCATCCCTTTTTAGATATTTAGCTGTAAAGAATCCTACAGGTTTGCTAACTTGCATGTGCAATAAGGATGGGGGAAAACACTTGAATTGTTCATTTAGTGTTTCACTTATCCTCACTGGGTTTCCCGTGGGGGAACCATCTTTGTAGGAGTGGCCCTACCCTTAAGAATTGCCTGTATCAGCTGATTATTAAGAAGTTTTGTCATCTCATTCTCTATAAAGTGGTTGATGAGAAGCCAAGTCTATGGAAACCCGATGACAATACATACCGCAGAGAATTTCTTCTTAAACTGTTTATCTGGAACAAGGAAATCTTTCTCAGTAAAAGCATGTAACAGAAGATATTCATTTCTCTCAGAACGGCCACCCAGAAGAGTGCGGGACTGTAAAAGAAAAGCTTAGTTGAGTGTGGTTATTATATTTACAAGACAAATTGTTTATAAAAAGTGGAAATCAAATGAGAAATAATTACAGATGGTTATAGATGAAGATCAAACGAGAAAAGATAATCATTTGAAAAATTTATTTAAATATTGAAAACTGAAGTGATTTTTACAGAAGTAATTTTTTTGGAGTAGAAAGACCAAGAACTTACCAGGACATTTCCACAAATACTTGTTATCTGCAACGCCAGAGGAAGAATGTTCAATTCATACATAATACGCAGGATATAAGAAGCATCCATCAAAGTAAATTCAATAAGCTTTACCAGATGATCAAAGGTGCTGTAAAATAATTAGAAATGACAGTTAATTAGAAGAGTGACAATCAGAGAGTAAATGAACTTTAAGGAAGACACTGCATTTCTTTAAACCTAAAACATTTTCATATATATATATTCTTTTCTACTCTAGGCTCAAGGCCCAAAATTCTTGGGGAGGGGAGGGGCAGTCGATTGAATCGAAACCAGTATGCAACTGGTACATAATTTATTGACTGAGTAAATGTATATTTTCATTAATATATAGAAGAAACGACAGAGTGACTTGGGATCTGAGAGTTTCATGTGTTAGCACTAATCAAAAGAGTTTGATTAGTGCTAACACATGAAACTCTCAGACTGAGTCACTCTGTTGCTTCCACTAAATATTAATGTGTGTGTGGGGGTTGGGGGAAAGATGATTTCTGTTGCTGAGCACAAATATTTCCAAGGAATATTATTACTTCTAGACACACAAACATAGCTTTACTGCCAAGAATAGTTTTTATTTCAATCTGTTTGTCGAATGTGGTTTTTAATTATAAAATCTAATAAATTCAATAACTCAAAGACACCCAGGTGATGTCTCAACATTAACACCAGTTCAGCACTGGTACCAGTGACATTTGTGTCACGCATAAACAAAATGTCTAAAAGGTTGGTGATGTAATGTGCAAAAACAAAAAACTGAAAAGTTCGCACCAGGATGGACATCCAGTCATAAAATAGATCCTCAAAAAGTTTTGCCCAACCCATGCCAGCATGGAAAAGAAGACAAAAAAAATGGTGATGATGAAAGTATATTTTGAAATAAAATCCAAAGTACCACCTTACAAATATATTCAAAGTTAATTGTAGATAACAAGGAAATCTTACCTGTACATGTCTCGAATATGGTCTTGATCCACAGAAATGCGTTTTATTTTCAAGATTTGCAATCCAAGCTCTGTAAGATCGTAACTCTTCAACCTAACGAGTTCCCTGGAAGACACCTTAGTGTCACAAAGGAGTCGGCCGCAGGATGAATATTGCTTTGCACCCTACACAGTAAAACATGGAGATACTAAAACATATCGTAATTTAATAGTTTATAATAAACTGATGAAAGAAAGGTTTTTTTAAAAGATTTGAATTATAACCCAAGAAGTATATTCTTGACTACTTTTAGATTATAAGGAAAGAAATGTGAAAAGACGACCAACGCCTTGTGAATATCTTTTCCCCACCACAAAGACATCTGCTCACAGAATACAAGACTTAACACAGAATAGAAGTTTTAATTCATCTTTGGAAAAGTCAAATTATTTTTTCTAATGTAATGAAAAGTTGTTAGTGAAAGAGTAAAACAAAAATACATTTTCCCTAGGAATTGGAACTTGTAAAATAAAGAAAATAATTTGTTTTCTATTTTGCAACTGTGGCACAATTTCCAACAATATCTTTTAAATTTATGGAAATATGGATCGCCTTTGAACAAGATTGCACCTCATATATTACATGGATTTGTCGCAAATGAAAATCAAAGTTAAGCCCAGTCGAATTTGAACTGAAAATGTAAAAGGAAGATTCTAAATAGGGAAAAAACATTTTACCCTAAGCTCATTTCTAGTCATTGATTTAAATCAATGTTTGAAAGATGATAGAAAATTACTAACAATATTAAAAATACTGTTTTGTTTTTAGATAAAACCTAAATAAAATATCTCTTTAATTAAATTCAAAGTATTTTCGGTTAATAGATGTCATAGCACTTAGAACAGAAAATAGTTCAGATATGGAATCTCACAGCAGATAGAAAAACAGATACAAATACTTACAGAATATTTTGGCATTATTGACCGTTTCAGGCGTCCAATCTTGGACCAATGAGCAATTTTGTTAACACTGATGCGATGTAACATGATGTCCAGATCAAAGCCAACAATGTCATGACCCTGAAAACACAACAACAAACATTTAAGTTTATGGCTTATTGAATTACCTCTGCTAGACTGAGGAACTTTAGTACTTCGATGGGTAACCATCTCATTCCAGTTAAGAGTGAGGAGGAAATGTTATGGAAAAATGAGAAGATTTACATTCAACTTACAACAATGACATCAGGATCTACTTTATGAATCCTTGCCAAAAGGAATCCAAGAACAGCTCTTTCAGTTGGAACCACCTCCACTTTTAGATCCTTTCGCTGGAAATAAGGAAATTCAATGTTTTAACATTTCAGAATACTCTTTCTTTTTTTTGTGTGTGTGTGTGTGTGTGTGTGTGTGTGTGTGTGTGTGTGTGTGTCTGTAAAAAAAAAAGAAAGAGAGAGAGAGAGAGAGAGAAAGAGAGAGAATGAATGCATGATTAACCGCTTAGCATTCAGATTATTCTGTCAAGTGTAATGCTTCTTCATCCACGCTGCTGTGTATTAATCATGCATTATCTTGGAGCTCTGAGATCTCGATGGTGTAATTGTTTGTAGATTGACATTGTAGGGTAGGTGTAAGAAGCCAAATCTGGCCAGTGTGAACATAAAACAATATTTGGGCTGGAAATGCTAAAGGGTTAAGCCTTTAGCATTTACACCAGCCACATCTGGCCAAAACCTTCTGTTTCATGTCCAGTCTGGTCAGATCCAATCCCTCACACCAATCCAACAATGACAGTCTAAAAATAAACAATACATCATTGAAATTTCAAAGCTTTGAAATGATGCAGGATTAATTTTTTTTTAAATGAATAAATAAGCATTATAATTGACAGAGAAGTCGGAATTTTAAAGGAGTAAGAGAAAAAAAGAACACAAAATCTGTACAAATTGCCCCAGTTTCATTTATAGTTGTTTAAACTTACTGTTTTTTGTAGTTTACCACGAAACTCAAATGGAAAGATGCAATTGGCTGGTTGACAGATTACTGGAAGAGAAGAGAAAACTATGAAAGCAACTTATTTTAAGAGATCAAATTCGTGTTTTATTGAAGAAAACATGAACCCAATTTCAAACCCTAAAGTTATTGTAGAGAAACCTCTTGATATGATACATAATGCTGTTTGCCTCAGTCTACCTGACTGACTACATGCTCCACCTCTATTTCGCACCGGGGTGATCAATGAAAGTTGAAAGGACATTCAATCATGAAAACAGTCTTTCAACAAAACTATTGGACACATCATCATCACCATCGTCGTTTAATGTCCGTCCACTTTCCATGCTGGCACAGGTTGGATGGTTTGACTGAGGATTGGCAAGCAAGAAGGTTGTACCAGGCTCCAATCTGATCTGGCAAGGTTTCTACAGCTGGATGCCCTTCCTAATGACAACCACTCTGAAAGTGTAGTGGGTGCTTTTTACATGCCACCAGCATGAGGGCCAGTCAGGCAGTACTGGCATCGACCATACTTGAGTAGCTTTTTACGTGCCGCCGGCACGTGAGCCAGTCAGGTGGCGCTGAGAACGGCCACACTCGAATGGTGCTTTTTACACATGCAAAAATATTGAACATAGTCATGGTTGTGTGGTAAAAAGTTAGCTTCCCAGCCAAACAGTTCTGGGTTCAGTCCCACTGTGTGACACCTTGGGTAAGTGTCTTCTACTATAACCATGGGCCCACCTTGTGAGTAGATTTGTAAACAGAAACTGGAAGAAGCCCACCATGCGTGTGTCTTTGTCTCCCACCACCACCTGGTGTCCAGTACTGATATGTTTACATCACCATAACTTACCAGTTCAGCAAAAGAGACTGACAAAAAAATATGAAGAATTGGGATTGATTTGTTCAGCTGAAATTATTATTTAACCAACTAAAGAAAACCCAGCAATTACTTACCACATTGGTGTTCATTGAAGAATTGAGTCTTTGGGGCAGGTTTGTCAATTCCTAAGGATTTCTGTACCAAATAAGCTGCAGCTATTATCTAACAAATTAGAAATACAAGTCAGTCACTTCATGTTTCTAAAACTATTTTTTGATTTTAATTAACAAATTATTAATTAAAAATGCAACAATGTTTCCATTCTTTTAATTAATGTTAATTCCAAATGGATGTGACCATTCAGATGACCAACTGTTGTCTTCTACAGTTTGTAAATATCCCAATAAAAGTACTTTTATTGGGATATTTACAAACTGTAGAGCCTGGGTCTTCTTGAGGGTTTCATTGACAGTTCTATCACACAATATAATTTTATGGTAGACTTGAAAAGGGATAAGTGATTGATTAAAAAAATGGTGCTGTTCTTTACAACTGAGTAGTCAGTGACAAGATGACCATCTCCTACTAAAGACAGCAATTCTAGAAAGAAAGAAAAAAGATCATTTTAATGATAAAAACTTCTACCAAAAGTCTAAAACAGAACACCTGGATGTCACCTGTTTCTTTAATGTATCTTACCTCATTCTCTCGAGTCTTGGGGTTTGGTAAAGTTCTTAAATTCAATGACATCACCACTAAAGGTGGAATTGCAAGTTTCTCTTTGTTAATAGAAATATCCTGCATGTTTTTCACAAAGGCCTGGAAAGATTAATATAAATCTAATTACAGTTTTAAGACTTTTTAATTCTCTAAAGACTTGGTGCTATTTGTCTTGAAAAGGTCAGAAATATATTTATTTTATTATTATGGCCAGGTTGGAACCTGGCCATAATAATCTATGGTTAAATGTTAACCATTTTAACCCAAAAGTCATGCATTTTAACAAGAAATATTTAATTTTTATTGGCAAAATTTCGTTATCCTTTTTCTCATTTTACCAAAATCTACAGAAGTTAATCAAGAACAATTATCATTAAATTAACAAAAGCAGAAAATGCATTATCAATTTTTATCTGTTATTTCTATTTAGTGATTCTAGAAATGGATCAAGTTGTAGAACACTGATTCCAAAAACTAAAGGGAAAAATGCTTATATCAAGAATGTGTTTTACCTCACATTTACACCAGCTGACAGGAGGTCTTGAAACTTCTGAAAATACAAAGAAAAATAATCTGGTTTACCTGAGAGTTCTAAAATTCCTCAAAGATCAAAGAATCTTCTGATGAAAGACATAACAGGTGTTCATTGTGTCATTGGTTTAATGTCCACTTTTCAATGCTGGCATGGGTCAGACAGAATGTCAAGGCAGATTTTCTGCAGCTAAATGCTCTCCTGTTGCCAACCCTCACCTCTGTCCAAATAAGGTAATGTTCCCCCATGACCAAATGGAAAACTGGAAATGAAGGACATCACTTGCATGGTAGTGACACTTGTTTATGTGATGTTAAAGCAAGGAGAAAGTAACACCCACCCACACACGTGTGTATATACAAAATAAGATTCAGTTGAATTAGGTAACACCATTTGAGCCTGGCCGTTGCCAGTACCATCTGACTGGCCCTCGTGTCGGTGGCACATAAAAGCACCCACTACACTCTCCGGGTGGTTGGCGCTATGAAGGGCATCCAGCTGTAGAAACTGCCAGATCAGATTGGAGCCTGGTGCAGCCATCTGGCTCGCCAGTCCTCAGGGCTAAACAACAACATTTTTAATTACTAATTAATCGACTTCTTGAGTGGCCATGTCGGAGCACTGCCTTACCCACAATGCTCAATCTCTGGACTGCAAAGTTACAGAACAAAGGACGCAACATATCAGCAGTTTTTAAACAGCTGTAAATACAAACACATATGATGTGCTTCCACACAGTTTCCACTTACAAAGGGTTAGTCGGCCCAAGCCTATATTAGAAGATATTTGTCCAAAATAGCAAACACTGGGATTGAACCTAGAATTATCAGATTACAAAAACAAAACCACACAACTTGTAAGTAAACAGTTCAGTTGTAAACAGAACCAGCTGCTTCTATTGATAACATGGAATTTACTTACGAGGGGACTTCAAATTTAGCCAACATGGACCCTTCATGTGACGGTCCAGTAAAAGTATTTCAAGCCTGGTGAAAGAAGAAAAAGGTAAAAGAAATGAAAAACGGAAAATTGTAGACATTCACAAAGTTTAGCAAAATGATTAGAAAAACTTGTTTACATAACGTTTCCATCATCATCATCATCCAGTGTTTTAAATCCGGGTTTTGTCCCCGTTAACAGGGGTGGATGGATCTACCTCAATGCCATAGCAACCGAGGTAGGCAGGTGCAGCCCACCCCAACCTTTGGGCTGGCTGGTGCCCATTCTCCTTTGCTATCATGAGGCTTTTTTGGAGCTGGATTTTCTACAGGGAGCAGGCCCTTGCTTACCCCCAACCTCAGTTTCTAGACATGAGTGGTCCCAAGACCAAGGCCTCTACCACGATTTTTAAGAAATGTGGTGGAAAACTAGCTCAGGAAGGCAGGGACGCTACTCCTTGAGACCCCTTTCAGAGCCCCCCTACCTATTAGAGAACATGTTTATTAGGCAAAAAAGAAAACCACACACAGTTAGTAAATACACTGATATTGTTGCAATTCAGTTTAGTTTCTCTGAATTATTCATCAAGATGGAATTTAATTAATTACCACAGCAAAACCCCAACAAAGTAGTGTGGTGTACCCAATAAGACAAAACCATTTAAAGAGACACTGTCCAGCTATTGTGCTTGGAGAAATTTAGCGATAATGGTGATGGTGTTGATGAAGGCGATGACAGTGGTGATGTTTTGATGGAGTTGGTGATCATGATGATGATGGTATTAATGATGATGATGTCTAACAATTTGAATGAACACCACTAGTTCCCCAAAGTGCTGACTCCTGGCAATATTATTTAACACACAACTCAGACTTACCCAGAAGTATTGGTTCCGAAAATATGGCTGAATGTTTCTCCTTTTATGTCTTTATACAACATTGGTAAATCAAACTGTTGATAAAAGAATGAAGCATCAGTACACAGCACCATGGCACACCCCATCCCAATACACCACACTACTATAGCCAAAACATCAATGTTCACTGAACCTACTACACCAATAAACCCTACCGTACCACAACCAATTCCTTATTACATGTAGAAAGATATATTTTTCAACGCATAAATACTGATAAAACAGCATAAATATTTCCACAGTGGAAAATCTATCTTTTTACTCGTGCTACAATTCATTTCAGTGCTTCATAAAACAAGCTTATGTTTGTTTACAAATGATGTAATTTCTATTCCATCTACCATTTCTGGATGACTTTATAAGTTCTAAAATTGCAGAAGAATTTGTCAGCAAGGCAGTTTAGCTTAATGGTAGAGCACTTGACTGGAAATCGAAGGGAAGTGAGTTCGATTCTCATGGCTGGTTGCTGACAGATCTTTCTGCTTTGTAAGGATTTTATCCTATATATGCTATTCGATCAGTATATATGCATTGAAAAATCTATCTTTCTACTTGTTCTACAAGACATTTTAGTGCTTCAAAAAACTAACTTATGTTTGTTTACATATGACGTAATCAATATCTTATTGTATTACACTAGACCAAGGGTTATCAAACTAAAGCCTGCAAGATCAGTTCATCCGGCCTGCCATTGCACTGTATACTTTGCAATGAGAGTTCATTTGCCATTGGTATGGCATCAAAATGGTTATGCGGTCCACGCTCGTCATTCTCTTGGTTATCTGGCCCGTCGTGAGAAAAGGTTGGTAACCCTTGCACTAGACCAATAAACAAAAACACCACTACAACCACACTATCCAACTAAATCAAGATATATTGTAACCAAAAGAACTCATGATTGCCAAATGATCCTCCTTTTTCATAATAAAAGAAAAGGTTATGAGGAAACCTCTACCGCTTAGCATTTTGCCCGGCGTGCTAACATTTCTGCCAGCATGCAGCCTTTCTTTGACCATCTATATTGTTATTTTAATGTCAACACTTAAATAAATCTTAGACTGAAGTAAAATAGCATTCTTACCGAGTATCGGACTTCAAGATAATCAGACCTGATCGGAACATCTTCCATTTCAAAGGCATATTTGCAGCTGACTTTCTGTAAAAAGAAATGGCTTTGTAAGTAACAATTTCTTATTTCGGTAGAAGATTAAACTTTTAACATTCAGATTATTTTCTCAAATGCAAAGCTTCTTTATTCAGATTGTTTTGAATTAAGCAATGCATTATCCCACAACTTTGAAAATTTGATGAAGTGATTTGTATATTTTTGGAATGACAGGGTTGAGATGAGAGGCCAGATCTGGCTGGTTTAAAACAGCTGGAGTATTTGGGCCAGACAAGGCTGGTCTAAATGCTAAATGATTTTAATGATTGATAGGAAAGGATTAGGGTATACTCAATAGTACTTATTGAAAGTAGAAGTCAAAGCAGACGAAGAGTACTAGCCCCAAATATATTACTGGTACTTATCAATGACAAAGTTATGAAAGAAAAAAAATAATTAACAATCGAATTTGGAAATTAGAAAGAATAACATTATCTCATCCATTAGAGAAACCAGTAAAATATTAAAAGAGATTCTAGAAATTTCCTTAAATTAAAAATTATTTTGTAATTGCGTTACTGTAACGAACCTTTGACTTGTACGTTGTGATTCTGTATTTTTCCGCAACTTTTTCGTTGAATTCCTCATAAACCGCAGACAGTGTGATTGGTTCAGTTGTCGCTATTCCAGTTTTCAGATTCACTCGCTGAATACAAAAACAAACTTAAATCATTACCGGAATGTAAAAAATGGGTTTTAAGAAAACTACTGAGAGAAATCATCATCATCATCGTTTAACGTCTGCTTTCCATGCTGGCATGGGTTGGACGGTTTGACTGAGGACTGGCAAGCCAGGAGGCTGCACCAGGCTCCAATCTGATTTGGCAGAATTTCTACAGCTGGATGTCCTTCCTAACGCCAACAACTCCGAGAGTGTAGTGGGTGCTTTTTTTTTTTTTTACATGCCAATGGCTTCAAATTTTGGTACAAGGCCAGCAATTTCAGAGAATGTTGTAAGTCGATTACATCAACCCCAGAGCGTAACTGGTACTTATTTAATCGACCCCGAAAGTATGAAAGGCAAAGTCGACTTTGGTGGCGTTTGAACTCAGAACAATGTCGGTAGAAATGCCACTAGACACTTTTCCCAACACTGTAATGATTAATAACAATAAAAACCTAATGTTTTACAAATGAAGGGAATTACCGTAGGTCTTGGTAGAATACGAATTCTTCGTTCTATGTTCTTTACTGCAACACAACAGCTGACATAACTCTTTGCACTCTCATACCAGACTTTACCAAAAAGGTAAACCACACCTAATTAGGAAAAAGAATAAATCAAAGATTTATAAAATCAAATAAAAAGACCATTGCAGGTGTTAGGAAGGGGATTGTAAGGATCAAAGAATTAATTTCATTAGTAGTATTTAATCAATTATGTCACCTTTTTTGTTAAAAATATCTTCATAGGCATCGAGCCAATAGAAACGAAGTATCTGGTCTCCATTTTCATCTGTTGTCAATGGCAGCTGAGAACTATCTATCTCCATAGATACTGAATCATTTACATTTTCTGTCTTAGTTTCATTTACCAATGACCATCCACTTTCAATGTCAGGAATCTCATTTCTGAGAGTGAAATCAATTAAAAACAAATACAAGGAGGATTATTAAAAACATTAAAAATGTTAAAGAATTTAGGAGAGTATTGTAGTTTGCTGGAAGCATTGTGTATTGTTTGTGAAATATATTGTGTCTTGAATGGCACAACAATGTAGAGTGGACTATAATAACTGTTATGATTTAATTATTCATAGTCTAATATATTTTGGAATATAAAAATTCTTTCTTCAGATATTGCTAGGAATTAACTGAGTCCCCACTGTAATCAGTTTTCTAATGGTTACTGAAAAAAGTATTTAAATACATGTTGTAATAATGCAGTCAAACCAAATAGTAATTTTTTTGAAATTATTTAATATATAAGTAAGAACTTCTTCAGTCCAAAACATTTTGAAATTTTTTAATTGAGGAAGGTTTACGTATTGGATGCATTTCCCATTATATATTATGCAGACTGGAAATATATGTATTAAATGATTTCAAAATATTACTATTTGGTTCTATTTCATTATTATAACTTATATGACTCAATGGCAGTACAAATTAGCCAGTCCAGACTCCACTTATGTAGATATTCTAACAATGGTTTGGAACTGTTATATTTGATTCAAGTTAAAAATCCTGGTACCATGCACTACTACTTAGTGCAACCTAAAATACACACACTCATATATAGTAGCATTAAATACATACCTGTTGTCAGATTGAATATATACCAGTCTAACTGTACAGTTCTATCAGTGACTAAATAGTATTGTAATAATTAGAATAATATCACTGACTATATAATAGTGTAGTACTACAGTACTATTACTAATTCTACAGCAGTAGAAATGTGTAACAATCATGCATTTCTTCATGTTATTAATGGTTTCTATGAAATGGTTCCAATTAGTAAATGATGGTGAATTTTAAATTCACCAAGAATTAAAACCCCATAACTAAATTGGTAATGAATAGAAGAGAACAGTAATGGTGTGCTGTTAATAAGTTGACTAAACTGTTAATAAACACAGGGGAACAATAATGGCCAATGTCTTACTTCTTCGGTAACTGTAGCACAGGCTTCACAGACATTTCCTCCTCGTCATCAAAATCAATTCCACTTAAATCCATTTCAGTTTTATCTGGGAAAAAGAAAAAGACCCATTTTTTTTTTTATCAGATTTTAAATGTGAGATATCAATAGGTTATTCCCATCCGGTATTTGTCCACCATCAGTACCAAACCATTATCAATCCTGCTGCTTTCTTCTTACCAAACCTCTGCCAGGATTCCTACTACCACTCTACCAAAACTGTAATATTCCAAAATAATGAGCAGTCTGCTTTAAGAAGGTCATGACTGGAATATAAATTGGTTACATGTTTCTTTTCTTTTGTTTTTTTTTGTATTAGCTAACTTCATAACATGAATCTACAGAAATAAATTTTAAAATATTGTTTGGAATTCTACAGAAAACTCTCCAAAGTAGATCAAATGGAATTCTCACCAAGGGTCTCATTTTCCTTTTCTTCAGTCCAGTCTTCACTAGCTTCCTGTGGTTCTTCAGAATTGATGCTAACTGCAGCAGCGTTTTCACAAATTTCACCAACTGCCTCATGTTTGTAAGGTTCAGGTGAAAAGGATTCTGTACGTGGTTTCTTTGGAATTGGTAGACAATCCTCATCAGAAATGATATTTCGGGGTTTTAATGAATGCTTGGCTTTTGGTTTAGTTGGGGTGACAGTGCTGACACTGAAGGGGTTGTTGGCAGACCTTAAAAGGGGAAACAAACGCAAATACTGAAGACATTTCACTCTTTATATGGGTCACACACTTCATGAATATGTGACACACATTGTGTATTGTGTGTGTTTTGTGAGATATAGATATTGTATGCATGTACATGTGATACACACTGCATGAGCAATATCATTATCATCATCGTTTAACGTCCGTTTTCCATGCTGGCATGGGTTGGACGATTTGACTGAGGACTGGCGAAGCAGATGGCTGCACCAGGCTCCAATCTGATCTGGCAGAGTTTCTACAGCTGGATGCCCTTCCTAACGCCAACCACTCAGAGAGTGTAGGAAAGGTGTATATATATATATATATATATATGTATGTGTTTGTCACACCACCATTGTTTGACAACTGATGTTAGTGTGTTTACGTCCCCATAACTTAGTGGTTGGGCAAAAGAGACCGATAAAATAAGTACTAGGCTTACAAAGAATAAGTCCTGGGGTCAGTTTCTTCAATTAAAGGCGGTGCTCCAGCATGGCTGCAGTCAAATGACTGAAACATGAAAAGCATATCATGGTTCAGATGTATTTTACTGAGTTTCTATCTCATGAAACTGGTTCCATTTTTATTTTCAGTAATCAAAATGGTCAGTACTTAATAAAAATAATAACAATAACATTAATAAATTTGAAGGGAAAATTATCTTACTTCTTTCTTGAACTTGATTTTTTGGCTGATCCCAGAAGAATGTTGGTAGCAGGTTGGTGGATTTGGCCCATAATGTCAGACAAAATATCATCTTTTTCAACACTCACATCTTTCTAAAATAATGAATTGAAAAGATTAAAAATAAATATTTATGAAAATGTCTGACTAATATTTATTTTAGTACACCTGAAAGGATGAAATGCAACAATCAACTTTGGCAGGATTTGAACTTGGAACATTTGGTGACATAACTAAATGGTACTTGACATGTTATGCTCAGCATCACACTGTGAGACAAGAAAACCAATGCCTAGATTTGACAGCAGACGAAAGTCAATGACACCATTAGAACCATCAAGGAGAACAAATATGGATGAGTTGGCCACACCATGTGACTGAAGGACAATGAGGGTGATGGAATGGACAAGATCAAGAGGCTGACCAAAGACAAGATGGCGAGATGATCTCACCCACCATGTGGGGCTTACATGGCCATGGCTACCAGAGACAGACAACAGTGAAAGGAGTTCAGGCAGAGGTTTCTTCTCAGAAGCGATGAAACCTTGGATAGTGGATTGTCAATATTTATAACAATATATTCTTGTTTATGTGGGTTTTCCCACACATCAATAACTGAGTGGATCAGTAAACTTAGATATTATTGGAAGAAGAGAGAGAAGAGAAGGGGCTCTTGTCTGAATTAAGTCCTAAATTGATAGGGATCACAGAAATATATAAAGTGGTAAAGACAGAGTCTGATTAGGGGATTTCTCCAAGAGTGTAGTGGGTGCTTTTCACGTGCCACTGGCAAGAGGGCCAGTCAGGCGGTACTGGCATCGACCACGCTCGAATGGTGCTTTTTATGTGCCACCGGCACATAATGCCCCCTTCAAACTCCCCTTCCTCCTAATTATCCTCCCATTTCACTACCACTCTCTACACTATTCTTACACTCCAGACTACACCCCCCTTGAAACTATGAAAGCTAAAGGCCTGAATCAACTCGTTTGAGACAGAAAGCATTAAAAAAACAATCAGATTACTGAGAGGAAAATTAGAACACCTGCATATTTTTACAGATAATTATCTGTAATTTAACCACAAAGTCACTCAACCATAAAATGCCTGCAACAAAACAACAACCAAATAACACAGATGTTTATAAAATAGATCAACATAAAGAGAAAACAAAAAAAATCCAATTTGCAAAGCATAAAATTGAAGAACCCTCAGCTTTGGCGTACACCTGACTGTGGCATTTAGAAACAACATCGTAGGAAGTAACCCATAGGAAGAAAAGCATCTGATAAAATTAATTTTATTATGAGATTTTGGGAGTCCTCTTTTGCTGGTTACAACAGTGAATTATACCTGTTCATGAGACCTATTATAATTAAGAGGAGTGACTTGTTGAGAGCCAAGTATTCGGTGACTGATCTGAGCTAAAAATCTATTGAAGGAAAGGTCAAGGTTTTTCTCTTTCTTGTCTGTAAAGAAGTCCTTTATTTCTTAGTAAAGTTGTGCAAAGACAAGAGTGCTGTCTCTCAGTGTACAAAACTGACCCATTTACAGAAGATTAAAAATTCAGGCTTAACGTGGCTGCAAAAAAGGTTTAACAAACAAATATTGTTAATTTCTGCTTCAGACAAGTTTGTCATATCCAACGTGAGAACATGCTTCAGTTCACAGAACAGCAACTTGTATTTTCGCTCTGTGAGCCATATATAAAATGCTTAGTTGATGCTTTTTTCTTTTACTTTATTACAGTGAAGTATTACATTAAGCAGTAAAACTAGTTTATGCAGCTGTTGAATATACAAATCTAGAAAATACTATGCAAACAACAAGGAAAAAAATAGACAAACAAACAGATGTATAAGGCATGTCAAAAAGCCATTGATACAAGAAAAACAAACAAATTGAAAAACTGTAAATTGTCATACAAAAATGCTGCAGGTGAATCGATTTTCTTTTTGGTGGGGTGGACTGGAATAACTTAGGTAACCCAGTTTTAACAGACAATGGTACAGCTTGTAAATAAAATCAAAATTATTTTTCGGAATTTCATTGTTTCCAACCATGTTTACTTTCTCCATGTTAGATGACTTAGGAGAACACAACCATCTCCTTCTCTCTCTCTCTCTCTCTCCTTTCTCTTTCCATCCAATATTTCCCTTCCATCACTTGATATCTTTTACCCCAGAGAAGCAACATATTCCCAACATTTGATTAATGTTTTTAATGCCATCCTGAAGAAAATATTTCAATTCACTAATCAACTTGACCCACCTTCAGTCATCATACTCAACTGTTAAAAGTTCTCTTTTGTTGCTTTTTTTTTATTTTGTTTTTATTCCTCACCAGAGAACACCAAAACATAAACCATATTTTACTCCTGATTGGACCATCCAGCCTGTCCCTCCACTACCTTCCATAATATCAGCTAGAATGCACCCCATTGGCAATCAACCTTATTCTAAGATCCCATATGCAAACCGACCAACTAACAGAAAGCATTGTCATGCAAGTATCATCATCATCGTTTAACGTCCTCTTTCCATGCTGGCATGGGTTGGACGGTTTGAATGAGGACTGGAAAGCCAAGAGGCTGCACCAGACTCCAATCTGATCTGGCAAAGTTTCTACAGCTGGATGCCCTTCCTAATGCCAACCACTCCGAGAGTGTAGTGGGTTCTTTTTACGTGTCACCGGCACAAGGGCCAGTCAGGTAGTACTGGCATCGACCAAGCATGAATGGTGCATTTTATGTGCCACCGGCATGGGAGCCAGTTAGGCAGCACTGGCAACGACCACGCTTGAATGGTGCTTTTTACGTGCCAAAGGTATGGGAACCAGTCCAGTGGGACTGGCATTGACCACACTTGAAACATGCTTTTTATGTGCCACGACAATGATTTCACTTGACTCAACAACAGTTTATTGCCCAATGATTGAAGGGTACTCTTAAATGGGCCGGTTATGTTGTACTGGCATAGGCCATGGTTACAGTCTCACTTGGCTTGCCAGGTCTTCTCAAGCACGGCATATTTCCAAAGGTCTCGGTCGCTTGTCATTGCCTCGGTGAGGCCTAATGTTTGAAGATCGTGCTTCACCACTTCATCCCAGGTCTTCCTGGGTCTACCTCTTCCAGAGCATCTCAAAACAAATACAGTAACAAAAAGGTTAAATATAGGAAGGCAGTAAAGGTGGCTGGTTCATTAGTGACCATTTGCTGAGAGGATTACAATATGTGGTGGAGTAGGGCACTCATTGATCACCCACGAAAGTCAACCAAACAGTAAAGTGTCACATTGAATGATTAGTGCAGCGGTATCAGGCAGAGAAGATGCACTGGACAGAGGACACTACAGAAGTATCAAGGTGATGGACCACGTTACAAAAGTTACTAAATGAATCACATGCATTCACAGCTGATCAGTACAACTGATTGCAGTTTTGCTGGAGGAAGGCAGACCTGGGGTTAAACAGCAACAACATCCACCACCAACTCCATCCTAATCAAAACGAGATGAAAATTTTTCTTTACCTCCTTTTTTTTGGTAGTCCCGGCTGATATAAACATGTTGCGAATGTTCTGTTTCGGTTTCCTGTCTGGGTGGTGGATGTTGGGGTTCTTCTTTTTCTTGGAATTTCCTTTGCCTTTTATTAAAGAGAAACCAGAATGGAAACGGTTCAGAATTAACATTGCAAGATTGTGAAAGTGTGTGAACGAGTGGTATATGTGTGTATAGATGAGTGTATGCATGTTTGTGTATGAGTGTGTGAATGTAAGTGGTGACAGTGCCTCCATTAACCCTTTCGTTACCAACCCTGCTGAAACCGGTTCTGGCTATGAGTACCTGAAACAACACGGTTGGAAAGCAAACTTCTTAACCACACAGCCATTCTAGAAAGGAAACCACACACATACACACTCTCTCTCATAATAGCTTATATTCAGAACCAATAACATTTACTTCATTAAATAACGACTGTGTCAATAGATTTGATTGGAAGAAAAAAAATAAATAAAAGGAAACGTACTTTTGGAATCTTGAAGGAATTTATCATCATTGAGATCATCGTCAAATATTTCACGACCATCTTCAACATAACCAATTCCAGCTGAAACAAATTTAGAAAGAATTAAAATGAATAAAAATTCCTTTAAATGTAGGAGAGAGAATAACGAAAAAGGAAAAATAATTTCAAATAATCAAAGTGACGTACTGTCATCGATGATCCAGTCTTCTTCCTGTCGTTGCCGGACTATTTCAGAGTAGTCATCTTCATCAACAACATCGTAGATGGCTTTATCTTCAGAGAGCTAAAGGAAGAAAAGAAAACTGCATTGAAGAGGATACATAAAAGGCAACAGAATCAGGCATTTATAGACGAAGCATAAAATTTTGTTACCAAGGAAATCAGCAAGAAATATTTGCAGTTTTTAGCATGAACTAAAGAACTTATAACAAGAGTAAAATGGAAATGTAGATCACATCAAGTGGTTGAGATAATGGACATTTTTGACTTGCAATGTCTACTTCTGAACAAAAGATTAAAAAAAAAGAAAAAGTCTTCATATACAGGACATTGTTGCTGCTGCTGCTACTACTACTTTTTAAAAATGCAGAAAACATGTTTATTTGTTTGTCTTTAGAAGATGATTGAAGGATGTACTTAATGGTTTGTTCTTCTGGCACCAAGATATTAATCTTCTTATCTCATAAAATATTTACATTTTATAAAAGTTCAAATATATTAGCTGCCAAAAGAATTAAGTCTGCAAAGGACAGTTTGCCCTTAGGCAGAAAAACATTTAAAAATCAATTTAATATAATCTACCAATTAAATATTACAAAACGTATCTAACAATACTAATTAAATACAATAAACTACTTTCATTACCTCATATTTGTTTTTTTCACCAGCCTCTTTACTCTTTTTCAATTTGGCAAAGGCGGCCAGTCGACCAAACTTATCTGATTTCTCTCGTTTTGCTCTTCCAGGCTGGGTCACTACAATTAATTCAAATGAAACATTTAAGTTACACTTTCAGGAAATAGAATAAAATGGAAATTTAATAATTTGTTTTCATTACATAAGTTAAATTTTACGAAGTTAAAGGCTTTGATCTATAAGAATTGGATGAGATATGATGGCTTGGCCATCTCTCCCCAGTTCTTATATTAATCATTAAAATCCAGAAATACAACACGAGGGATAACAGTAACAACAGAACTTAGTTTATTCTAGGTTGGTGTAGAGCCGTTTAGTTCCTGGGTGAATAGGCATGCCGCTAAAACCAAGGGAAGCTTCGACCACATGTCGGGGTCGAGTTGGGACAGCCTGAAAGAACGTCCTGTCGCCACAGCTGCTGGATGGATAAGAGGGCGAACGCTATAACTTTCTCTCCACCTGTTGCATTGCGCATGCGAGCTCGGGTACTTCCGCTGACG
>NC_068999.1:2742645-2743608 GCF_001194135.2 Octopus bimaculoides
AAGACAGTGTGCACATTATATGCGCGGAATCGCTGAAAAGTTGCGATAAATGGTGGAATCTGGTGATAAGCGCAAACCAGATCAATCTTGGAAAAGATTGTGGAACCATGTGCATAGGAGAGAGAGAGAAAAAAAATGTTCGTAAAACAAAAAAACAATGGTGTTTGCTTTTGTTTTTTCTTTCTTCTGTTTGTGTGAGTGTGACATATAAACACAATAATAGGCAGGCCGTCATGTAAACAAAGTGTATGTGTATACAAACATGGATGCATGTGTGTGCAAGTAATACAGAGCATAGAAAAGAGTTTATAAGGGCGTTAGAAGAAAGTCCAGACACAATGATAGTAAATACCAGTTCGTAGTTAAGGTACACAGTAGTTGAGGTGCTGTAACAAGAAGTCGAGGCCGCGTAATAGAGTCGGAGGAGAGGCACATGTCGTGAGAGGTTGTGGCTTCAATGCTGCAGCCGGTTACTTGATACAGGAGTTCTTGCAGGTTGTATTTGCTGTTAACCATGGTGAAATAATTCACAAGCAGTGTTGAGATAGAACCTGTGCGAGTGCTGTTCGTTGCTGTGTACGTAGCAAGAAGTAGGTGTTGACCCTAAGAAGCTGGAGGTCCGTAAGCTGCTGAACGAAGTGCTGGGTCTCCATGAGGCTATTGTCGTGTCGTCGCCGGAACTGGCTGTGTGCTCTGTGGTCAGCGGCTAGACCTCAGAAGGTGTTGCTTTGTACTGTCTGTAGAAAAAAATATTGTTGACCAACCTTGCGTCGTTGCTGCAAGGAAAAAAAACAATACAGGCCAAAAAAATTTTATGTATGTGCGTGTGTGTAGTATTTTTTTTTCTTTGTGTGTTGTCCTGTAAGACAATAGATGGAAGCAACGTTGTGTTTTTTTTGTTTTTCAAGCCATGTGGAGTCAGGCGAAAAGAGAAATCACTGTTCACTCGTTTGTTCTTTTCTC
>NC_068999.1:2743990-2744976 GCF_001194135.2 Octopus bimaculoides
GTGTTCGAATCACGTCGGGGTCACCAGTTATAAGAATTGGATGAGATATGACGGCTCGGCCGTCTCTCCCCAGTTCTTATATTAATCATTAAATCCAGAAATACAACACGAGGGATAACGGTAACAACAGAACATAGTTTATTCTAGATTGGTGTAGAGCCGTTTAGTTCCTGGGTGAATAGGCATGCCGCTAGAATACCAAAGGAAGCTTCGACCACATGTCAGGGTCGAGTTGGGACAGCCTGTCACGACGGCCGCTGGATGGAAAAAGAGAGAACGCTATTGCTTTCTTTCCACTTGTAGCATTGCGCATGCGTGCTCGGGTACTTCCGCTGATGGCTAGTCCCTTGCACATGCGCAATGGCGGCCACACGCGCCACTACAGCATAATGCATGAAAATAAAACTGAAATAGCTTTGATCAGAGGTCTGCGCAGTTAAAATATACATGAAACTAAACTGCTAATCCAGTGTAATCGGAAATAAATGCTAAAGGAAGAACTACTTCAGCTGTTGTCAAAGACTGGGTCTGCAATCTCACCATCATGTACTTGTAAGTATACTTACGTAAAAACTTCTCCCAGCTGGACCATCAGCAATAAATAATTAACCAAGTTTTTTCATTCAACGAAAATATTAAAAGCTTGAAATATCACTAATGGGGGATTAGGGGAGAGAGAAAGCTATCAACCCCCTTTCCTTCCCCCCAAAAACTCGATACAACATGATTTCTGTGTGATGTGGTGATTAAGAACAGTGGGAGTTATTTGGAAGAAATAAAAACTTCCTTAATGAAAACAGCGAAATGTAAATGTCACAAGTCCAAAAAAACTTGATACTACTAAAGCAGCGCGGACCCGAACGCGCTAGCTAGTCTTGAGTGGTCGATCCTAACCCTAACCCTGTCCCTATCCCTATCCCTAACCCGCGTGTGCAAATGAATACGTGTTTAGGGTTAGGGTTAGGGTTAGGATCGACCACTCAGAC
>NC_068999.1:2745366-2750043 GCF_001194135.2 Octopus bimaculoides
ACGTTCAGGGAGAACTTCCAGTTATTCTAGAAACATAAATAAGAGTCTTAAAGTGAGATACCTTGGTCGTGACTCCGACTTTCCTGTTTCGTTGACGCCATGGCTACTTGAATTATGGCGCGAAATATAGATGGCACTGTAGTCAGCAAGCAGTTACTTCCCCATATACGGTGTACTTTACAAGACTGTATCCAGTTATAATAAGGCCATCGTTCTGTCAACTCCCGTTTGCGCTCTCTAAGCTAAACAGACAGTTATTATATAGTGGAGCTGGTTCAATTCATTGTTCCTGTCCACTACAAGAGTGTAATCTAGTTCATATATGGCCACTCATTTTTGTATAGTTTTCATTTGACATAAAGTCAATGTTTTTCAAGTAAAATAATAGTATATTACTGGTACATAGGAAGACAAAGTCGACCTCGCTGGGACATTTATTCAAAACATTTCCATTATTCGAAATATTAAAGTTATAAAAGCGGTAAATCCACACAAAATATGTTTGACCTAAAAATATTTGCGTCGTCAAGTAAAATAACAGATTCACCCGATCTGTCTATATTTATAATTTGTTATCGTGTTATAAATCTTCCAACACACTTCTTCTCTGGCCAACAACACGTTCTTTTTCCCGACATAACCACTCAATTATAATAAATAATACTTTGTTGCAACGACTGAACGGTCGAGATTGGAGGGGAAAAAAGAATTAAAATAAAAGAAAAGGGGGAATGAAATATAAACATGTGTATATCTATATCATACACACATGTATTATGCTTATATAGATATATACATACATCAATGTGTGTTTTAGGGGTGGGAAGAGAGTGAAAGAAAAAGATGGGTGGAGAGAGAGAAGTAGAGGGATTAACAATGTGAAAACAAACGAGAGAGAGAGAGAGAGAAAAAAATAAATAGATAGAAAGAGAGATGGAGTGAGAAATAAAGAGAGAGAGAGAGGGGGAGGGAGTGTGTGTGGTTTTTCTGTCGACATTCATTTAAGTGAGATGTCATTTCGAGTGATCAGTGATTGAGACGAACTTTTCACTGTCGACCAATTCTAGTCAAAGTATTCATCAATATTTACAGTAAATATTTCCCCAGAAAGGCGGTGACATCTTTGAAGTGTTGAGTCTGATGTTGCTGCGGAGTGACGTGGAAGAGAAGCTGACTGAGTCGACAACGGATCTCTCTTACCTGGTAAACTGAACTCTACACCCACTTCTACCTTTATTGCCCTTTATTTATTTGACCTTTTTTCATTGCCATCAGCAAGAATTTCCCCAACACAAAACCCCACTGCGAGTCACCCCTAAAGGGAGATGTCTGTGTGTGTGCCTGTAATAATAATAGTAATTACAAGAACCATTTCTGCGAAACCATCTTCTTGGTATTTCTGGTGGCCAACACTTTATCTAAACAACACTTGATGACGAAGCAGTTGTTTGTTTATAGATCAATCGTCCTTAATACATCATCAGACACCCAGATACGAAGTTACATACATAGATACGCGTGTGTATACACACACACACACACACACAGAGCTAAAATTTATGTGTTTATTTCGGGTCCTGTCTACATACATTGTTTGTAACTGTTTTATTTATTTGCTTGCTTTTTTTAAATATGCTTTTTATTGTTTTAATTGTTTTCTAAACTGACATGTTGGCTATCATAATCTTCTACCTTAGATTCTCCCTAAACACACCAGTCTCCGCATTTCTTAGATTATTCCTGGTACAACTTTCAGTTTACGTCGGACGCTCCGTTCAGAAACTCCAACAACAATCGTAATGATTATTTCCCAAACAAAAACATTATTAGCTTTTGTCTTACAAGGCAGCAACCCCCATTGAAAGAACCTAATTGTGCAATACGATATGAATGAAGTGAACGATGCCAAAAATGTCTAGAAATAATATGAACATTCCCTTACGTATTGAGGGGGATGAAACAGGGATCTCTACGGATGTTTATTATTAACGACGGAGACGAAGCCCAATGTCCACCAGGGCCTCTGAAACTGGAAGCAGGATGTTATCTTTAAATCAGATCGAATTATTAACGACCATATATATATTATAGGGGAGGGTGTTTACTAGGATTAATTGATATTGCTCCAGTATGACTGCAACCACATTGTTGAAACGAATAAAAGAAAATATTAATTGGTATTTATTTTATTGACCCTTGGTAAATGAAAAGTAAAGGGTTAATATCTAGATATTAAATGAAAAGTAAAGGGTTAATTTCCTTTAATATACGGTGCATTGCAACTGTTACACATTTTGGTTTCCATTTTCCCCACCGGGTGCGGATCTAAATATTAACCCAGCAAAGTTGATTTCAACAGAACCCAGAACGTAAAACGATTTAACAAAAATACCGCAAAGCATTTCTTTTACTGCTCCACTGATTCTTTCATGCTATAATGATAATGGCACGAGGCCAAATTTACAAAGGAAAGGCAGAATTGAATAAATAGACAATAATAATAATAATAATGATTTCAAATTTTTGCCACAAGGGCAGCTTGTGTGTGTGGGGAGAGGGGGTTAAGTCGATTACATCGACCCAGTGTGTAACTGGTACTTATTTAATCGACCTCGAAAGAATGAAAGGCAAAGTCGACCTAGGCGGAATTTGAACTCGGAACGGAACGGAAAGACTGGCGATATGTCACTCGGTATTTCGCCCGGCGTGCTAACGGTTCTGCCAGCTCGCCGCCTTAATAATAATAATAATAAGGATTATTTCAAATGTTGGCACAAGGCCAGCAATTTCGGGGGAAGGGACTAGTCGATTTACATCGACCCCCGATACTCAGCAGGTACTTATTTCATCGACCCCGAAAAGGATGAAAAGCAAAGTCGACTTCGGTGCCATTTGAACTCAGAACATTAATGAGTCAGACGAAATACCACAAAACACGTCCCCCCCACGCAACCATCGCTCTAACGGTTCTGTCAACTCGCCACCTTAATAAGAATTCTTCCTGCCACATGCACAAGGCCTGACAATTTGGGGGTACAGGCTAGTCGATTATATCGACCCCAATACTTGACTGGTACTTTATCGACCTCGAAAGGGAGAAAGGACGTAGTGGGGTGCAATAAATAATACAAGGCATTTTGTTCGACACAGTTGAATCGTTAGTGATTCTAATTTCCACTCGGTTAATCATGATGTCATTCTTACATGACACAAGCTGACATATTTGTAAGAATGGGACGTATTTAACTGAGACGATTCCTTCATACATTCGTACCTACATGCATGTGTCATTATTCAATTTATTTCAAGATATCTTGCTTATAGAGAAAGAACCGTATCTCATCCAAGAATAACAGTATTTTAAGAATTAGAAATTATCGACTAGATTATGCGTGGGAAATAACAGTGTACTCAAAGTAGTCGCCCTCAACTTCCACCACAGCCTCAGGACTGCTCTGGAAGCTGGCGCGTGCGTCCCTCGCTGTATCCTTGGGAACATCCTCAAACGCCTCCTTGATCTTGGTTACCAGTTCGGCCTTCGTGTTGCAGGCAGAGCGGTTGGTATCTTTCTCAACCATGCTGCACACATCGTAAACCATAGGATTACTATCGAGGGGATTGGAAGGCCAGAAATTGGGACTGGTTAAGTTATAGAAATTCTCCGACAACCACTTCTGTCTCTTTCCTGAGGAATGGCATGGTGCCAAAACCTGGTACCACACATATGGCCTTCCAATACAAAGCCTCTCCAGCCAGCGATTGACCACAATCTCCAACAGTTCAGTGGGACTGAACCCGGAACCATTTAGTTGGGAAGCAAGCTTCTTACCACACATCATACTAGTATGTATTTTGACGATTCCTGAATGATGAAAGATAAGGTCGACCTCAGTAGAAAACACAAAAGCAATATAAATAGAAACGTTAATAATAATTACAATTGTATGTAGTTTGTAATAATTATTTCTAACACAGGCAGCACGAGATCAGCCATTTGGAGCGAGGGAAAGAGCGCAGCCTTGTACTAACTGGTGCTTTATTTAACATCGACACAGAAGACATGAAAGGTCACACATCTCGTAATAACTATATGTATATTTATTACAGTGGAGTGCGTTAGTTTGGATAAGTTTGTTAGTCTTGCGGAACATTATGACATTTTGGAAAGGTTGGCTCTTAGAGGGGGAGAGAGAGACAGGGAGAGACGTGCTGCTAAAAATAAAGTGTTTCTCTTAGAAAAGTCACAGTCCTCGAAACGTTTCACCTTGGTGGCATGGCTCACCCTCAGTATTCTTGTAGAAGTTTTATCCCTCAAAGAAGCATGAATCGAAGTTTGGTGGATTGGTGAAAAACGAAATTAATAATGTATATATAACGCTTTCACTAATTAAAAGTAATGAACAGTGTAATATTAGTTATCAAGAATATATTTGGGTTCTGACTGATAGGTCTCTCTCTCTCTCTCTCTCTCTCTCTCTCTCTCTCTCGTTTTTAAATCAGAGTGAGCGAAGTCGTGTTTGTGATCTTCGCCATCCAAACTGGTGATGTCCCATTCCAGTTCTCACGTGTCGATGTCTGTTGGAACACGAACATAATTCCTATGATGAAAAATGATTTGGAAAATATTTAGTGCATGGGCATATATATATATATATATACGACGGGCTTCTTTCAGTT
>NC_068999.1:2750053-2757524 GCF_001194135.2 Octopus bimaculoides
GATCTTCGCCATCCAAACTGGTGATGTCCCATTCCAGTTCTCACGTGTCGATGTCTGTTGGAACACGAACATAATTCCTATGATGAAAAATGATTTGGAAAATATTTAGTGCATGGGCATATATATATATATATATACGACGGGCTTCTTTCAGTTTCCATCCACCAAAACCACTCACAAGGCTTTGGTCGGCCCGAGGCTATAGTAGAAGACACTTGCCCAAGGTGCCACTGAACCTGGCACCATGTGGTTGGTTAGTAACCTACTTACCACACAGCCACTCCTGCGCCTATAAGACTATTCTTCAAAGCAAGACTGGATTGTGTCATGAGGTCTGCTTGATCTGGGTCAACAATATGGAATTAAAGAGCAATACAAAATCCTGGGAAATAATTGGGACACACTTGCCAAACAAGTGCAGCTCTGAATTAAGGTTTATATTTTTCTGAAACCAGGGGCGGGGGAATGGAGTAAAATTGTTACAATCACATCTCGAAACCAGCTAAAAAATGATGGTGGGAGTGAGAGGTTGTGAGGTTTATGCCTTATCTATGGACATTATAGAGTGAAGCGAGTTCAAATAAGAATGGAAAATGATGTGCTTACTCAGTTATTTCTAAAGTTTCGAAAGTTTACTAAATTATTACAAGATGTTTAAACTTCTCTGGCAATTTTACCTTCAAATTTCCGTTTTTTAAGGTTCACTGACAACTTGGGAAAATCAAAGAGGTTTCACTTTTTTGACCCAACATTTTCCCATCCAGCAGTCCAAGTAGAATTTTCGTCATTGGCACTCCTTTATCCTAGTTTTTAATACAATGTAGATAAGTTTTTATAGCAATATTTTAACTTATCACTTATACACACACCCCTGTTTCTTAAAATACTTGAACTCTATTTAGCAATGGTTACCCATTCTTTTGTAGCTAGGAGAGCCATATTGTCCCTTAAAAAGCATTTTACTATCATCTTGTCGTATCTAGCCCATTAACAGTTATGCCCTGACAGGAAAACACTTCAGCTCTGGTCTTACATGAACCAAAAGTAAATTTATTCCCTTTTGGTCTTATCTTATTATTTTCCATTTTCTGAATAGAAAATTATTTTTAACTGACTCAAACTCAATGGTTTGATCACCTTTAGACTATTAATTCCAAATACTTTATCTGATGCCTCATATTTTGTGACAATGAAATATTTTTGATCTATTTCTGAAATTGTTTTCTTTGCCTTATCATTGACTGTTGTGAAAATGTGACTTATTTGTTTCTGGTTGCTTATCAGATCCTCCTAAATCCATTGTTTTATTGGAGTCTGACACATCACCAGTCCCACGATGTTTTTTTTTTTTTTACCTCAAGGTCAGCAGCAATGATCGAGCAGACCCATGATGGAAGGTTTTCCAACTATGACCATTCCGTCTTTTATTCAATGTTTCTAATACTATATTATCAAAGGTGACCTATATATATATATATTTATTTAAAAGATGTTCTGAATGAGATTTGGTTGCTATTTCTCGTATAGGTCACGCGACAACATAGAGCTTGCCTTATCATCAATCTATCTCATGATGCCATAAACGATTGCTGACTAAGAAGGACATGACGGGGAGGGCGGGGGCGGCTTCATCGTCGTCGTGGTTACAATATGCTCAACTTGTTTACACAGAAATTTAACGATAGATTTGTAGCATCTGAGGATGTGAGTTAATGGTGGTGGGTGTGTTTTAGAAGAACCTGGGAGTAATTAAGTCTAGTACAATTAGAGAGAGAGAGAGAGGTGGGGGTTAAAAAAACCATCAACCGTTGTTGCGGTATGTTGGCAATTGACGCCGGTGAAACACATAACTGGTTCCTTAGAAATGTATCGACCTCATAATTACGAAACGAAATCGAAGATAATAATCCATAATATACACATTTATATTATTTGTAAGACAATTCATCTGTTGTGCTTCATTCACTGGCGCTGTAGGTTCAAGTCCAGATATATTCATTTTTCGTTTGATAAGAAAATAAGATTGTAGTAGACAGTATTAAAGCTTTTTACCAACCGAGTTGTAATATAGCGAAATAATATTTTATACAGAGATTATATGATTGCCGATTATATTTCCAATGCCTTACCATTGTAAAAAGATTGTTTAGTTTTTGACGTAATGATAATTTTTTTTTTTTTTTTTTAAAAAGGTTGATTTTTCGTGTCGGTGTACTTGTAGACATTAACCAAAAATAATAAATAACAAGTCATAAATTGGTAGAAGTGACAAGTATAAAAAGGATTATAATTTCCAAAGCACGTTTTCGCCCATATCTGCCCCTTCAGTTCTATCTCTTCAGACTTTACATCATCTCAAGCATCAATTGCGTCAGAAAAAGTTCAATTTCAAAAGAAATTACGTATTTCTTGGTTTTCTAAAAAAAAATTTTTTTTAATTCCTAACAATCTTTGAGATGTGCAAAGTGTGTTCTTGTTGTTTTTTCATATCAGAATATGGTGAAACTATACGATTATGAGATACCAAAAATAGAAATACTCAAAATAAGTGCAGAGCATATATTCAAGTCTCTTGTTCATTTATTTCACTAAAACAGACACGTTAAGGACTGTTTTCGTTTAATAGTTCTTTTCCCCCACTTTTCCTCGGATTTTATACAAGATCTTTATGAGAGATTGCAAACGATCCATTTAGAGGAGCAATAAGTCTGAATTAAGAACTAATATCTGGTAGAGAGGATCTGTATATAGTTTCGGGTAGGAATCGCATTCTTTCAGTTTCCGTCTACCAAATCCACTTGCAAAGTCTTGTCCAAGGCTATAGTAGAAGACCCTTGCCCAAGATGCCACACAGTGGAACTGAACCCTGGGCTATGTGGTTGGGAAGCCTCTCAGCCTAACAAGATGTAAAACAAATCTATATTTGCTTCTTTTACTTTTAATTTCATGTCTCTTGCATTCTTCTTTCTCTTCTTTCTTACCCCCCCTCTCTCTCTCCTCCCTCTCGCACAATCTTACTCATTAGCTAACAACTCCAACATTGTAATTTTTCAAAAAACTTTATTCTTTGACTCCTCTTACCGATTTTCTTCCGCTGCTGACACACTTCTATGCTTTCTAGCCCCATACACCAATACGAGATGTCTTCTCAAGACAAATGCTACAATATTGAACACTTCTTACAGTGTATCCATGTTAAGTTAGATATACAAATTACTTCTCTTTATATTACTTTCCCCTCAGCAAAAAACAACCACACCACTCCATCAAATATCTATTAATAATTCTTCCTGGTATTCAATAAAATAAGTCTTTTATTTTCCATTTTATTCTGGTTTGAAATGGCAGCAGTTAATTTTCCACCAAACTGCAATATCCAGTTATGACTGCATACTTTGGTATGTCCGTAGTTTGACTTTTTCAATTGAACTTCTTTCATTATTTAAGGAAAAAAAAAATGTACCTAGAAATGTTTTGTGCATTACTTCACTGTAATAGCTATGTTTTGCCCCTGACTGAGTCAACAGAAGCCTATTATTAACTAATGTAACATCAAATAGCAACTTAATAGTTATTCTTTAATAGTTAAATCAAGATTCATCTTATATTTTTATTTAGAATTTTTTATATTTATTTCGAGAGTGATGCATTTACTTCTTGTTCAAGAGTAAGGCACCAATACTTGAGTCTTGAAATTCCTTTTGTGATAGAAAATATGTGAAGAAACTCTTTCTTAAATAAGCCAAAGCTGGTTTACTTGATACTGGTCAAAGAGTTAACAGTCTATATTGTCATTGATTCTATACTGTGTCAACTGATTCTGTCCAACCATCTGTAAATAAGATGCTACATGGGTGTGTGTGTAGAATAGGAGAGTTTTAAAATCATTGTTTTATTTGTTTTTTTTAACGAAGTCTTCATAGATACCTGTAATGCAAAAAACTTAATGTTATGGTTGTATAGTTCTGGCATAGGCCAAGCAAATTTTGTGAACATTTGTGCTTCAGTTTGACATGCAAAGGGGTTGGTACAATTAGGGCCCATATTGATCCGTCTGAGGAAGAAATCAGCTACTTTGTCTTTTTCTTTAACAGTTTCCATTCTCCTCTAGACTTTACCTTTAATATTTCCATCAACTTCCTTGATGTCTCTATTGCTAGACACTCCTAAATCTGTTTATCCCTTCTCTTAATCTCATCCATTCTCCTGCATTATTTTAAACCAACAGCTTGGCTGAAAGGAGAATTCAATGTTGGTAAAAGGTAAAAAGTTCCCTGATAAACTCTTTGCAAAGGATCCCTGCCTACCTTGAATGTATATAACAATCATATTTAGATGTTATTGTTGTCAGTGCCAGATGATTAGACAAAGGTCATGATAGCTTTTAATTATCAAATTATCATTACTTCCAGTATAATGTAAAAGTTAGATTCTTAGAATTGATTTTATTTTCAATTTGTTGGTGTGAATTCTAATGAGAATCACTTATTAATCGATTTTGCATTTGTTCACATCACCTCTAACAATGTTCTTCAATTTGGATAATTTCGATATATTTTCCATGGTCTACATCCTACTTTCTTTCATAATTGGTTTTATGGGTGAGTAAGCCTCCATGGTTTATTTTAATAGTAAGCTATTATTAAGATCACCATCATCATCATCATCACCATTATCATTGTCAGTTATACTGGAAACAATAGTTATTATTGTTAGTATAATGCATAACTAATTCTGGCTGGTTTGAAGCCTTTATAATGACTGACATTAATTCAGTTTTGTCTACTTAATAAGATTGCTTTAAGGGTTCTTCATGAAATTCTCCTGCCTATTCGTCCGGACATTGTCTTTTTGTAGTAAACTGTAACTTACCAAACCTATTTCAGATCATTTGAGGCAGCAGATGTTGATGAAACGTATTTAGCATTTTTATAGGTTTTAACCTCTCTGTTGTGTTGTTTGCATCCAGATTGATCCTAATTCTATTCTGCAATCAAAGTTAAGTGGTCATTTCTTTAACATCAGTTTGGTTTTGAGTAAAAAATCTGAAAACATCATTATCATTATCATTATTATTATTATCATTATCTTCTTTCAATTTTGTTTCCTTTTCTTGCCGAGTGTCTTCCCAACACCTAGAGCAAAGAAGCGCACTGTATACATTGATAGGCCCCATTAAAATAAACACACCAGATTGTTCATTTACAAAGTCATATGATAGAAAAAGAAGGGGAAGAAAGACAGAAAAAAAAAGAAAAAGAAAACAGAAAATAAAGAGGGGAAAGAAAAGAAAATTCACAGCGACAATGCTCTTCTCAGTACGTGTGACCAGTTACCAGTTAAGACATTCTTTTGCACTTCCTGCATGGATGGTAAGCCAGGGGTCATCCTCAAATAATTTTCATTCCCCTTTTTTTTATCCTTCCAAATGCTCCCAAGATCACTGGTATCGTAACCTTCGTCGTTATTGTTGTTATCATATCTTTCTGCTATTACAATCCTGACTGTTTCTTCTTCAATTTGATTTTCAGTTTCCCAACACTTTTCCAATCCAATGTCCGAAAGTATGTCGGGAAGGAAACGAAATCGAAATCGAGAAGTTGTAGCTGCATCATCAGAACCTATTGGGATTCGAGCCCCTCGTCCTTTACCCATAGACAGCGTAAGTATTATTGAAACCATCACTTTATTAGGGGTACCCCTTTTGTTGTCAAAAGTGTCTGCTTAGAAATATGATTTACGTTTGCTGGATTTAAGTGGGTTTCTTTTTATTTTAAAAGTTTATATTTTCAAATTAATAATCAAAAAATTAAAATCATTTAGTAATTAATGCAAATATCAGCTAATGGAGTGGTTTGTGAAAATTGTTAATGTTTTTATTCCTTATATTACTAGATAAAATCATTATGACATTTTAGTACCAGCTTCATTAACAGAAAAATGATTAATTATTATTTAAAAAAGTCATCATTCATAGTATGGAAGGCCTGCCATAGAGTAGTAGGCATCTCATAGAATGGAAGATCTCCCATCCATTTCTTTGTGATTTCTCCCTAATTTCTTGAGACTAAACTGCATCTAATTCTATCAGTGATCTTCACTTGATTTCCATCCTTTAATCATTTTACTCGTAGATGTCTCCATTGCCATGAAGAATCTCAAAGGCTGGTGCTTAAACTTTATGTCTTGGATGAGTCTCACACACATACACACACACATACACACACACACACACATACACACACACACACACACACTGTGTATTCTGTCTGTTTCTTTTACCAAAAACAAAACAAAAAAATTTTTTTAATCTTATACAATTCCAATACAGAGTCTGAGTGAGAAAATTGAATGAAAATTTGCTGATTCCAGAATAATTCTACATGTCTTGTATAGCAGTCCATCATTTACATGGTAGATAAGTTCCACGTCTGGCCATGTAAATTGAAACCATCTAAATGAAGGAACCTGGCAGAATCTTAAGAAATGTCACAAAAAACATCCCTGAGCTGTTTGTTTTGGATCCTTATGTATTGAGTTCTTATTCCACTGAATCAAATTTGCCCTTCATTTCTCTGGAGTTGATGGAACAAAGCATTACCTAAGTACTGGAGTTGATAGTCTTGTCTAACCTCATTCCCCCTAAATTATTGGTTTTGTGCTCAAAGCAGAAACAAATAATGGCCTCTGTTCCTGTCAACCAACTTTCGGCTTATCACACATCACTGAAGCCCCCCTCTCCTCCTCCTCTCTGCCATCCATGGTATCAATCTCACCTTCTACTAAGGCCAAGAGTACAGCCCCATCATTCTCCTCCCCCTTTCACTTCAGTTTTGTGCAATAATCAACATCCTAATCCATTGCTATACATTTATAAGGAAGTATGAACAACTTGTGTCAATGTTTGAGAATATTTCACTCACTCTTAATTTGATTTCACTAAGAATTCTGACGTGACTTCCTTGTTATTTCAGAGTCCCGGTGCTGCACCATTCCATTACGATGAAATTGCGACTCAAGAAAGAGAAGCCTGTGACTATTCCATTAAAATTACATATGAGATGGCTCTGGCAGGGCAAGGTAACATCTTTGAAATATTTTCTCGTTAACAGGTGAAACTTCTCATTTTATAAACAACTGTATTTTCCTGAGGCCCATTCTCTTAACGATTGCTTCAGCCGTTTGAAGCAGGAGGAAACATTTCAACAATATTCCAATTACATTTATTAGGATTTGGGATTTAAAACCTGCTTGTTATTTTCTTGAGTTTGTTTCTCTTTTATTTTAAACAACTTTACATTATTTACATTTGACGGAGATTTGTCCACAACGTTTTGGCTGATATACCTTCCAGTTTTCATCAGGTGTCTTGGGGAAATTTCAAGTATCGGTATTTTTAATAACAATCTTATCCTTATTTATATAAATTTATATATATATATATATATACATACACACACACACACACACA
>NC_068999.1:2757534-2760148 GCF_001194135.2 Octopus bimaculoides
CACATATACATAATACGTATGCAGAAAATTACATCAGATAAAATAAATTAAATTAAAATCACAAGCAGGTGAGATTTTAAAAGATTTGTAATTTTCTGTATACGTATTGTGGTCACCCAACCTTGAGATTCTAATAAAAAATATATATGTATACATTTGATTGTATTCTCAATTGGAATATGCATTGGCTCAATATATTGAGTCCTTTCGTGTTATTTTGTGAAAAGAGTTACACTTTGTTATTATCTAATATATATATATATATATACATACACACACACACACACACACACACACACACATGTACATATATATAATTAAAACCTGCTTGTTATTTTCTTGATTGTGTTTCTCTTATCGTTCAAAAGTAGGGCACCAGTACTTGAGTATTGAAGTTCCTTTTGTTATAGAAAATATGTAAAGAAACTGTGTGTGTTTGTGTATACACACACACACATACATACATACAGCATGTTTGGGCTATATTCAACAGATTTCTCTCTCTCTCTCTCTCTCTCTCCCCAGCCGGGTAGCTTTGTACCTCCTCTACAGTAAGACACCTGTTGGAATTTCAACCATGTTTCATGGTCTCATGCCACAACAGCCCCTTTATAGGATCCAGTTAGCTCAAGGCATCATCAGGAGGAACCACGTCTGGTTTTGGCCCCTACTCCTCTACCGTTTTGACGTGCCCCCCCCCCTTTCAAAGGTGTCTTCAGCTCTGGTGTTGAGTGCATGTCTTCTTTCTTCTGTCCCCTGGCCTCTTAGATGCAGCGTCAATGAGTGTCAGCGGCCGACTGACTGTTTTGTCAAATTTCCCAAAAGCCCTGTTCAAAGATGTGGGGCTGCATGATGTTACCCTCACTGGAGACATACCCAAAGACCATTACAGTTTGAAAAACTTGGTTCTTATGATAGGTGAGACATCATATAGATTGTAGGCAAGTGCTCACAGAGCATTGAACAGCACTCATGAATTTGGCATTTTGATGTCGTCTTGATGCAGGTAGTTTGTCCCGTCCACCTCTGACTTTTAGTTCATGCAATTGAAAAGAACTGCATTATTTGTGGTATGACCCAATATTATGGATAGGTGTGTGTACTCTTGTTTTTGACATCATGTGATGTTGGTAAATGACCATCACCACCATACAAATGGTGTCCGTTTCCAATTTCTTGTATGTCAGCACAAGTGATCTATATTTTATTTGCAGCTATAGATTTATTAGGTAAATCATTTTTAATGGTTTAAGTTGTTGTTGTTGTAAGCAAGAACAATAGAAATGCTTTGACTATTTCTGATTCATTATCACATGACTTGGCCTTTGATCCCGAGTTATTTTCAGTTGTGAGGATATGGTGTGTCACTCTACTATCTCTATGTTTGCACCATATTTTTTAATAAAAATAATCTTTTGTGACTCCGGTTTTAATTTCTGTAAAATTCTCCGTAAGAAGATAATATTGTCATTAATAAAATGTCCATAACAATAACAGCTGCTGTTAATACCTCTTCTTCCTGAAGGTAAAATGCAGGTCTTGTCTGTATCAGGACCACAGCGTCTTGCCTATCATGCATCAGTAATTTCATTCAGAGTTACCATTCTCCTAGACTGGTTGCCTGCATGTCGGTTGGGTGGGATCCACATTGCTTCTATGCTGGGTTTTTTTTTTTTTGTATGGTTGACCGACTGGTTGATCTTTCTATAACCAACCGTCTTACAGTGTAGACTAGGGACATTTTGTAGTGTTGCTGATATTAAAGAGATTGCTGTTGGAACAGCAAAATGGCGCAGGTGACTGTTTTAATGACCCTTCCTGAAGGGTCGATAAAATAAATACCAGTAATACATAGTGGTAATACATCTGACTATAATTGTCTCTAATATATTTGTGGCCCTGAGCCAAAGCAAGAATTCTTTATTGTTTATTTAATGTTTGTTCATGTTTCTTTATTTGCCCTCCTTCTAGGACGCAAGGTCCGAGTTTATGCTGATGGCATCTATGACATGTTCCACAGTGGCCATGCTCGACAGCTAATGCAGGCTAAAATGGCGTTCCCTAACTCATATCTCTTGATTGGAGGTAAGTTAGTTTTTATTCATCAGTCATTTTGACGTTTCTATAGATACCATACTGGCACTAAGAAACCTGATCATACAAGACATTTCAGTAGAATAGAATAGAGAGAGAGAGAGAGTGTGTGGATGTGTTGTGTGGATGTGCAATTTGGTAGTACATGTTAAAACATGCAAAATTAAAGAGATATTTGAATGTCTTTATATTTCTAATGTTTTGTTTTGTTCTAAAATTTTAATACTTTTTTCATGTTTTGGTGTTAGATTATATATAAATATTTTAACACTTTGCTGTGGCCAACATTTTCAGATTCGTTCAAATAATTCCTTTCGAGGGAAACTTTTTTTGTAATATTTTGTCATAAATTCTTAAGAATTCCAAACTAAAAGCTATTCAAAGAAAATCATATTAGCATATCAACCTCAAAACTTCATTGATTCTTTGGCAAAATCTCTTGATGACTGCTACTTCATTTCTCCCAGATGGCCTTTATTATCAGCTGGACACCTTCTCCAGTTGACCAACAAAGTAATAG
>NC_068999.1:2760158-2761527 GCF_001194135.2 Octopus bimaculoides
CTTCATTTCTCCCAGATGGCCTTTATTATCAGCTGGACACCTTCTCCAATTGACCAACAAAGTAATAGGAAAATGGCTGAAGTTTACTGCTGGACACTGTGTGAAGACTCTACTTGAGTTGCCTTTTAGCTCAGTCCTCAACTGGGCATTAACCCATAAGATGTGGGCATCTTTTCAAAGCTACGGACAAGATACTAGCAGTAGACTGTGTTGATGGCATGACTTGCTTTTGAGGACACAGGAGACATGTTATGTCTGTTTTAACCACTGATACATGTGCAAGTTGTAGTTGACTGGTGGTGGTGGTAGTGGTGGTGGTGGTAGTGGTGGTGGTGGTGGTGGTGGTGGTGGCAGCGGTAGGTTAAATGAATGGAAATGTTGGTTTTGAAAACTTTATTGTTAAGTCACTTCCTAGTATTGAGAAATACTGATTTCAAATTTTGGCACGAGGCCAGCAATTTTTTCTGTGGGAGTGGGGGAGGGAGGGATAAGTTAATTACATCGAGCCCAGAGTTCAGCTGGTACTTATTCTATCAACCCCCGAAAGAATGAGAGGGAAAGTCGGTGAAATTTGAACTCAGAACGTAAGAACAGATGAAATGCCACAAACCATTTTGCCTGGTGCTACCAATTCTGGCAGTTGGCCATCTGAGTATTGAGAAATATTGAGACCATAAAACACGTGTGTGTGAGTGTAAATCACACATGGGTTCAGTCCCACTGCGTGGCACCTTGAGGATGTGTCTTCTACTATAGCCTTGGGCCGATCAAAACCATGTGAGTGGATTTGGTAGAGGGAAACTGAATATATATCATCATCATCATCATCATCATCTTATAGAGTTTCTACATACGCCTTTTCTACAGATCAAGCAGGGCCATCTACCTGAAGGGATTTGTGGTTTGTCTGCCTTCCTACTTATTAGGACTTTGGTTTTAGCTAGGTTGACTCTATGGCCCTTTGATTCTAACCCTTGCTTCCACACCTGAAACTTCTCTAGTTTTGATAGTGACTCAACAATTATTGCAAGGTCATCAGCATTGAGGAGCTCCCAGGGGCATCCTGTTTTGAATTCCTCTGTTATTGCCTGGAGGACTATGATAAATAGGAGGGGGCTGAGGACTGAGCCTTGGTGGACCCCTACCTCTACCGGGAATTCTTCACTGTACTCGTTGCCAACCCTCACCTTACTGACAACGTCCCTGTACATGGCTTGCACAGCACTCACTAACCTTTCATCTATCCCTAGTTTCCTCATTGACCACCAGATAAGGGATCGGGGGACCCTGTCAAAAGCTTTCTCCATGTATATATTTGTGTGTCTGTGCTTGTCCCCCCACCATTGCTTGACAACCAATGTTGGTATGT
>NC_068999.1:2761772-2766458 GCF_001194135.2 Octopus bimaculoides
TACATATATATACATATATATATACATACAGCAGAACCTCGGTTTTTGAACAACTCTGATTGCAAATAAATTGTACTTTATCTCCTGTCTTTCTCAAATTCATTTAATATAGTTTATGAACTCCTCTGATCACGTATAAATCGTGCTTTATATATGTATCAACATATATATATAAAGCATTATTTATTCGCGATCAGAGTTGTTCGAAAACCGAGGTGTTACTGTATAATTATTTCTAATTTAAGCAGAAAGCCTGAAATTTAGCAGGATGGGTTTAATCGCTACCATCGACCCAATACTTTACTTGTACTTTATTTTATTAACCCTGGAAAGATGCAAGGCAGGGTTTAACTCAGCAGGATTTAAACTCAAAATATAAAGAGCCACGAGAGATGCCACTAAACATTTTGCGTGATAAGCTAATGGTTCTACCAACTCGCTGTATTAATAATGGAATGATAAAATATTAAAGATACAAGTTGACAACATATTTCTAAATAATGACTATTTCTGATTGGTATAATTAATATAATGTTAAAGAGGTGTAATTGTTATGAATTTGCAGTATGTAACGAAGAACTAACACATCTCATGAAAGGACGTACGGTTATGGACGAGTTTGAACGTTATGAAGCAGTTCGACATTGTCGTTACGTTGATGAATTAATTACTGACGCTCCCTGGACCATTACTGATGACTTTTTAGAGAAACACAAGGTATTCCAATCATCATTTGAGGGTCATCTTTAATTAAGGATTTCAGTAATTAATAACTTCCCATCTTTGTCTCTTATTTTATATCACACCAACATTCCATTCTGTTGTTATATAATCTACATCATTATATACACTGCTCAGTGCTATTTTATTTATATATATCCAATATGTATCCAGTGCCAACAGTTGTTATATAGCCAACACTTAATAACACATTTGAAATTGTGCAATTATGCAATTAACTTCTATAATCAATGCCATTATGTAATCAACCGTGTTGTTGATTAGCTAATAGTGTCAATATGTAATCAAGACTATCATTATAGTGTGGTTAGTTATCGTTGTGCAATAATCCACATCATTATACATTAGCAGAGTTATTTATGTGTTTAACAGTATTATTGTGTATCATGGAATCTGTAAGAGCAGTGTTATGGAATGAAGTGTCATAACTTAATCGGCAAAACCGTTATGCATTCAATCAATCAACTTCCTCCGCTTTCCCCTCCCACCTTTCCTCCGTCTCCCCTTCTTCCCTTTCTCCTTCTTCTGCCTTTTCTTCTCCCACCCCCTGTCATCGTTGTTTCACATTAATTTTCCCAGGCTTCCATGAGGCAGATTTTCTGCCGCTAGATGTTCTTCCTGTCACCAACCCTCACCTGTTTCCAGCCAAGGTAACATTTCCCCTTGGCCAGACATGTTTTATCTCATGGAAGACTGGAAACAAACAACCTCATTTGTATGGCAATGATTCTTGTTTTGCATCTTCCTCTGCTCTAAGGACTGGGTCATCAGTATTTAGGGCTTCCATAATAAACAATGTCCATATTGAACCAACAATGTCTTCTTAGAGTCATTAAACATCCTCATGGTCTTTATTTTCTTTTACTTTCTCAATAATTATTTTTTCCTTCCTTCTCTTCATTTTCTAATTTCTATTCCTCAACTTTATTATAAATGGTGTCCATTCTTGGCACCTGTTGAATTACACTTTTCTTCTTTAATAACACTTTAATAAGATAAATCCTATGCAAAGGTCACATCTCCATTAAATGACCTTTTCAATGTTAAACAGGTGACACTTATGTAAATAAGTTTAGTGTTTTCTTTGTTTATTGTTTTTACCTGACAATATTGTCACATCTGTCAAACTTGAAAGTAAAACAACTCACATTCCTCTGAGGAAATTTTTTTTTTTTTTTAAATTTTGTTGCTCAAGCTGTTTCTGTTTTTCTTTTGTCTTTGCATTTATTGTTTTTTTCACAAATTTAAATTTTAAATTTTGTTTATAAAACTATTTCCAGATTGATTTTGTTGCTCATGACGATCTCCCCTATGCTGCTGTGGACAGTGAAGATGTCTACAAAGACATCAAAGCACGAGGAATGTAAATATTCTCTTCCAGTTCTGTTGAATTACAATGTCTAACAAGATTTTTGTCCTTGGGTAACAACTGTTACCTCCTATTTGCTGATCCCTAGAAAGAATGAAAAATGGCTAATGTTTCCTTCAAACTGCTTTTGTTATGATATCTATTCAAACCCCAAAGAATCCCTCTCAACACATGGCTATGATGCTCCCCCACTACTCCTGCTCATCATCGGGGATGCACATATTGTTAGCCACTAAGGGACATGCTCAGGTGGTTAAGGTCAAGCAACTGACAAGCAAGTCTGTGGTTTTGAGCAGAATATTTGCTATAACGATATTTCTGCTTCAGCAACTCAGTGCTGAATCTGTTTGAAATGTAATGGAAAACAGGTCAGTTTCAGAACATTGATGTCCAGGTCACAAAAGCATAGTTTGAAGGGAATAAAAGTCATTTCTTTTGATTTCTAGATAGAAGCAAATTAGAAATAACACTTACTGGTAAAGACAAAAAAAAAAAAAACGAAAAAAGTTTTGTCTCACGATGTTATAATTAATTGCTTATAGCTGTTATTGATTCATGTTCTCTTTAGTGGCTCTGACGAAAAGAGGTTCTGTTGTTGTGTGAGAGAGTCAAGAAGTCTAACAGAATCATCCCAGCTGTTCAAGATAAGAAAATCGAAATAGTACCACATAAGATATTTAAATAATTCTATCAGTTGTAATGTTAATTAAATAATCTATGACTTATTTCTACTGTTCAAAGTCTTCTGTTACATTTTTTACTGCTTTGTTTGACACACAAAAAGTTAAAGCATTTTTAGTAAACCATGTTCAGCTCTTGCTCAAATTCCTTTTCTTAATTTTAATTTTTCTTGTTTCGCTCTAAAGTCATTCATTTTGCCCATTCTGTAGCTCTATATAAAGGGGCAAGAAATATTCAGCATAAGAGACCCAATTACAATCGTCAGGTGTCTAGCTAACAGCTATCCATTTTCATCTTCCTTATAAATTCCACGATAGGTTCTTTCTTGTAGTTTATCTTCTAAACCAATGTTTTTTTTCTAAAAGCATTTTAATAAAAATACATTTTTTAAATGTTTGTGATTTCTCAGGTTTCTTGCTACTAAAAGAACTGAAGGAATTTCTACAACAGATATCATTGCTCGTATCATAAAAGACTACGATATGTATGTACGGAGAAACTTGTCCAGAGGTTATACTGCTAAAGAGTTAAATGTTGGTTTCATGAAGGTGGGTCCAGCAGGCTTCTATTCGTTTCCTTCTTTGTGGTAGTTTTCTTTGCTGCTGTTTTTTTATACATATTTCCTTAGAGAATCAGAGAGGTGGAGTATGCTGTCAGAGGTGACGATGGTGGTGGTGGTGGTGGTTGGGAGGATGTAAAGCTAATAGTTGAGCTCCATTCCTGACCTAAATGGCAAGAACCAACAACATCATCATCAGCATCATCACCATCATCATCATCATCAACCACATACACGAAGCAGTGTACACTAAGACCATCGTTTTATAGTGAGACAACACCATTATCAACACTAGCCAACACTCAACACCTCCACCACTCTGTATACATTAACCTCAACACACCACAAACATCTATACCATTACTCAATACCTACAATAAACACTCAGGACGTAGGGAGTGAGGCTGCTTGACGATTACTTGGTGCTAATTGATTCTCTAACTGGGCCCCAGTTAGAATTTTCTTCAGGTTGAGTAGTCCAACCCACTCAAAAAGTCCCTGAATAAGAGTTGTTTAAGGATGATGAATGAAACATCCATGTCTCCTGAGAAGAATTATTCAAACCTCAAAGACTTCCTCTCAACCCATGGCTATGATGCTCCCCGATGACTCCGGCTCCTGATCAGATGCACATATCGTCAGCCACCAAGGGATATGCTCAACTGGTTACGGTCAAACGAATGACAAGCAAATCTGTGGTATTGAGCAGAATATTAAATACTAAATAACCGAGTAACTTCTACAATATTACACACATCCCACTTAATAATATATGGTTTATATTTTCTATATTTTTTTGTTTTGTTTTAATTTCAGGAAAAGAAGATCCAATTTGAAGATAGATATGGCAAGCTGAAAGACAAAGGCAAGTCATTAAGGAGAGGCTTCATGGATAAAGGAGGAGAATTACTTCATAAATGGGAGGAGAAATCGAAAGAATTCATTGGCAATTTTTTGGACCTTTTTGGCAGAGACGGCAAAATTGTAAGAAAGCTAAATTATTTCCCTTTTTACAGTTTTTAATGGAAAGATGCAAGAATTGGAATATTTTTGCATCCGTTGTGCTTTGGGTTGGGTCGGTTGCCACAGCCTCAGTTATTTCTTATTTAGAGTTAAGTGGAATAAATTAAATAATACCTGGTAAAATAGTTATTGTAATTAAATTAAAATTTTCGGTTATTAAAGAGAAGTAATTAAAATGGAGATAACTTAGAACTAGTTGTTGCCTCAGTGAGGCCCAATGTTCGAAGGTCGTGCTTCACCACCTCATCCCAGGTCTTCCTGGGTCTACCTCTTCCACATGTTACCTCTACTGCTAGGGTGTGACACTTTTTCA
>NC_068999.1:2766468-2766808 GCF_001194135.2 Octopus bimaculoides
TCCCAGGTCTTCCTGGGTCTACCTCTTCCACATGTTACCTCTACTGCTAGGGTGTGACACTTTTTCACACAGCTGTCCTCATCCATTCGCAACACGTGACCATACCAGCACAGTCATCTCTCTTGCACACCTCATCTGATGCTTCTTAAATCCAACTTTTCTCTCAGGGCGCTTACACTCTGTCTTGTATACACAATGACATTACACATCCAGCGGAGCATACTGGCTTCATTCCTTGCAAGCTTACGCATGTCCACAGCAGTCACGGCCCATGTTTCACTGCCATGTAGCATAGCTGTTCGTACACGTAATTACATAATGTGTGTGTGTGTGTGTGTGT
>NC_068999.1:2767195-2775932 GCF_001194135.2 Octopus bimaculoides
ATCCGTTGTCGGACTCTGAAGAAGACCAAGAAGAAATGTAACTTATTTTTATTCTCTCAAAAAACAGCAGCAAAAATAAAAAATGCTTTTTTTAAAAAAGAAAAATTTCAAAATGATAACAGCCTTTCATCAGATCTGTTGCAATCTGTCACCAGTTTTGGTTGATCTATTTATATTAAGTAGTAAAAAGGTTGAATAAGGGAATTAAAGATATTTTAGTTGGGTGCATATATATATATATATATGCTTGCAAGGATTAAATACTGACGGAGGGTACACATAACTGATTAAATGGTTGGTTCCATATTTTATTGTTAACCCCCTTTTGATATAAACCTGCCAGTGATTGCCTCACACTCATATATATGAAAAAATGGAAAAAAAAAAACTTCTTGTTTTATATTATTTACTTTTCAGTTGTAATTTTATGTGACAATAAAAAAAAAACAACTTTTAAGTTATATTCCAAACACCAGCTTAACAATGACAGTGATGTATTTAACTAAATCTCTCCAAATTATTCGTTATTTTCAAAATTAAACTGAAACACAGTGAGTGTATTTCATTAGAGAAAGAGATATGAAAGGGTTACGTTGAGAAAGGATCATGTCATGAAAGGATCAAGGTTCATGTTGTGAAAGGGTCATATTTTGAAAGGGCTATGTTGTGTTGTGTTTGTAAACTATCGATTTGCAAGTCTTTGACATTTTAAACTATTAAATTAAATATCATTTTTAAATCAAATAGAATTTTCCTTTTTTGATGTTTGAAATTATATTTTACCCATTCTGGCAATATTTAGTTCTATTTTCCTCAACTTGGCCATTCTTTTTCTAGAGTTCTGTCAAATATTTGGATCAGTTTTTCTTGCTTTCTTTAAAAGAACCAAAACAACATCTATTCTTGGCTCTCTAATTCTCTTTCTACTATTTTATGGTTTCACGTACATCACATGATAGACAACAGAACTAAACTTAAGCAACATTAAACAATTCTAGACAAGGAAACCAGAATGAAGACCCTATCTTCCTACAGGAAATATAACAATTTTCATCCGCTTCAAACATTTTTTCCCAAATTCAAACTCTGTGTGTGTGTGTGTGTATACACATAGTCTTTCTGTTGGTTGATTTTTAAAATATTTTTTTTAGTGTGTTAAACTATTAAATAGGATTAAGTTTTAACCTGCTGAGTTATAAGTTCTAATCTCGCCAGGTCTTATGCCTCTCATCTCTTCAGGGTTAATAAGGTAAGTAATTGAAATATTTAAACTAATTTAATTCAATATATCCTTCCTCTCCATTGGCCTTAATGCCAATGTAAGCAATTATAATTATTATTATTATTATTATTATTATTATTATTATTATTATTAAGGTAGCAAGCTTGCAGAATTGTTAGCACGCTGAGCAAAATGATTAGTGGCATTTCATCAGTCATTACGTTCTGAGTTCAAATTCCACTGAGGTCGACTTTGTCTTTCATCCTTTCAGGGTCGATAAATCAAGTACCAGTTGCATACTGGGGTCAATCTAATTGACTGGCACCCTCCCCCACAATTTCGGCCCTTTTGCCTAGAGTAGAAAAGAATCGTTAGCACACCAGATAAAATGCTTAGCGGTATTTCGCCTGCCTTTATGTTCTGAGTTCAAATTCCACCAAGGCCAACTTTGTCTTTCATCCTTTTGGGGGTTGATAAAATAAGTACCAGTTGAGTACTGGGGTCAATGCAATTGACTTATCCCTCCTCCCCGAAATTGCTGGCCTTGTGTCAAAATTTGAAACCATTATTATTATTAAGGTGGTGAGCTGGCAGAATCATTAGCATGCTGGACGAAATGCTTAACTGTATTTCATCATTCCTTACATTCTGAGTCCAAATCCTACTAAGGTCGACTTCGACTTTCAGCCTTTTGGGGTTGAACAGTAAATACCAGTTATTCACTGGAACGATTAACTCATCCTCTCTCTACAAAAGTTTTAGGCCTTGTGCTTATGATAGAAAGAATAATTATTTATTGCCATCAGTAAAGTCTTTTATGGCAATATTCTGTTTTAAATCTGTTTTATGACAACAGAACAAGAGAGATGTCACAGCACTGGAACAGTTGTAGCTTTATGCCTATCCCTTCTAAATATGATAATTATTAACCCTTTAGCTTTATTTAATTGCTAATTTAAATTGTTTTGAATTAATCACGCATGATCTTGTGACTTTGAGATTTCAGTGATGTGATTGTAAATTTCAACAGTTTGAACATAAAACTGGTAGAATATTTTGGGCCAGATATGGCCAGTTTAAATGCTAAAGGATTAAATCAGTTCAAATATATTTGGGATATATTTTGACCTGTAAAAAAAAAAAGGCCATTTTCATTGTGGTTTGCCATGGAAAAAATTCTCACTTTAGGCAACAGGTGTTAAACAGCAACAGTCATCTCTAGGTACACTTGTAGATCAATAAATGCTTAGCTAGCTATTTGGCTATCATTAGTAACAGGTGCTATAAAAGAAAGACAGATGACTGCAGAAGAAGACTAAATTTTTTTTTTTTTATTGTATCGAGGGGGATTAATAAATGTTATTTTCAGATATGTGATATAGCAAAGCTTGTATTATTATTAGGGCTGTAATCTATAAAGATGTGGCACTTATTATAATAATAATAATAATAATAATAATAATAATTGTTTCTGATAATGCAATAGTAATAGTAGTAGTAGTAGTAGTAGTAGTAGTAGTAGTTTTAGTAATAATAATGCTTTCTAGTATACAAGGCCTGAAATAATGATGATTAGCTGTAAAATAGCAATAAATTTGTTCCAGTCTTGTTTGCAACTTGATTTTAATTTGTGGTTGAAGTTATTTCACTTAAGTTATATTAAATACTTTCAGAAAGGCATGACCATCTCTCTACCCTTATCTGAATCCTAGTCCAAGAGAATTATTGGAAAGCATCATACGCAATTGTCACGACAGTTTAATCTCCTGTCCCGGTGGTCCATACTTCTCTACCTCATTTTCACAAACCTCATCACTTTGACACAAGTTTTCGTTTAGTGTCATCTAAGTTTGGTAAAGCTGAGACACACTCCGATCAGGAATTTCCATTTTCAATTTCTCACTTGGTTTTAATGGCTGTCAGTGAAGATTGATTCTGTAGATTTTTGATCTGGTAACTTTTGCCCAAGAGGAGAGCCTGATGCTTTTGGCAAGCCTTGAACCCTGGTTTTCTGAGCTAAGACACAGTTCAGTATTATAAAATACTTAGCAAGGGCACAACTTCAAACCTTCTCTCTCTCTCATGTGTGTTTGTGTGTGTGTGTGTGTATGTATGTATGTACAAGCGCGCGCGTGTGTGTGTGTGTGCATATTTAAATTCTCTCCCTTTCTCTCCTCTCCTCTTTCATATATTTTTACTGCCGAAATTTAAAGCAAACACTGTGAGAAGCATCAATTATCTGTCCTAATTAATGATTAATGCAGCCAATGAGACAAGTATTAACGAAGTATTTCAAATTCTCTGTTGAAAATATTAAACAAATCTTAATAAATTTGATGGCAAGTTTTAGAGCTTTTTTAATCCCTTTCTGTTCTCGGCTCTCCTGAAGACACATAACCCTTAATATACATTCCCAACATAAGTTTGTGCACTCAATGAATACTCCAAGGGATCCAATAGGGATTTAGTAACAAAATCAAATCTGTTTTGTTCCCAGTTTTAAGGTTTTGAACCACTCTGCAATAGGTTTCTGCCAGAGAATTAATCTCTCGGATCATCTTCAATCTAAAATCCATTCAGAATCATTGAAATTTAGCTTAAATCAAACAAGCTTTTTTAGTTCTTATTTATTTTCTGGTTAGAATATAATGGAAACTAGACTGGCATATCAAGTCTCACTGCAGTTTCTACACAATGCAAAGCATATTAATGTTTACTTTGATTGAGGAACAATTCTTCCTGTTGGAATATAAGATAAAAGCAATAAGGAAAACATTCTTCTTCCCTCCCAAGATTTAGTAAAGATTTTTTTTTTTTATATTCTAACACCAAAACTATTTTGTATTTGATTATTTGCCTCATGCAATCCTCCAATGACCAATGTCAAAATGTGTGTGTGTGTAAATATATATAAATGTGTGTGTGAGTGGATGTGTATTTCTATACCAAAAAATACAAAAACCTAATTTTGTATCAAAATTACAAGTTATTACCTAATGGCTGGCTTTATTAATTTTAGCAATGCAAAATAATTATTTGTGAAGACAGAACCAAATGAATTGCAGACTTAGCATTTGTTTCCAATGTCTCACCTTTCTGTCTGCTTCCAACACCTCCCACCCCCATCACCACCATTCCAGTGCCAAGGTTTACCATATTTTATTATTTTATTATTCCAATGCTTCAAAGCTTTTTTGTATTTTTCCTGTTCTTTTACTTAAGAAAACATTAGCAAGCCTTTTATAATGAATTATTAAATATTGATTAAAGAATCAATTGCCTTAAATTGGGTTTAACGATAGATTAATTGGCTTCTGTAATGGTTTGGACCTCTGTTTCAAAAATGGCGCGGAGTGGGGGTTAAAATGATTTTTTTTTTTTTTTGTGAATGCTAAGCAACAGTTAACATTGAAATAACAAATGTTATGTCATTAATTCCTGTCTTTTGAAGTCTGCCAGTTCTGGGGTAGACAAATCTTTAAACTGGAGCACAGCATTGATGTGACGGAGTATGGGGTTAATTCTTTAGCTTCCGATCCATCTTGATCGAGCAGACCTCTATGACCAACAACCTTTATTCAGTGTATCGAGGACTTCCTGTTTCAACACAGGTATAACTCGAACGAGATTTGGTTGCTGTTTCTAGCAGCCAAGCAATCCTGTAGAAGCTCTCTTGACTGCTTGCTAATTGTAGCAATGGTCTAGTCTAACCCCAGCGACTTGAAAGACAAACATTGTATACAAAGAGTTGATACAATGATTTGAAAGTGCTGAGTGATTGGAGAGAATTTCTTTGAATCTGAAAGCGGTTTCAGGAGCAATGATAGTGTCTGTAGGAGAATCTTAATGTTGTGGGGCTTTTTTTTTTTTTTTTTTTAGATTATCCTCATTTCCAGAACTCTGGTTTCAATCTTAGGTATATATTCTGTGCTGAATCAAAATAATTACAGTTGGGGATTTCAAGAACCTAAATAGCATTTTTCTTGGGTCAACTACAGAATATTGTTTATCCAACCTAGTTTTTAAAAATGCTCTTAGTTACAGGGAAAGAAGTTCTTGCTGTTAAGAATGTATCTTGAAGAATTTATACAGCCCAAAGGTTTTTCTTATAATGAATTGATCTTTAATTAGTGAGCAATATTCTTGATTTTTGTCAAGAAATTGTTTGTAGAAATCTGCTCCCAAAATGATAATCCTCATAATTAGTGAAGCTACTTGTAGGCTGAGTAGAATTTAATGATGAGATTCTAGACGTATCTCTGATAGTTTTAATTCTCAGTGAAAACAGTTTCAATCTATTTTAACTTCTAATGTTGTTGGGAATCAACATTCCTCCTCTTTGAATTTCTGCTGCTGATATAAGAAATGATGCAATTTCATTGACTTGGCTTCACTGAAACTGTAGCGTAGATATAGGAGGATATCTTGCACAGAAAAGCCTTTATTATGTTTTAAGCCTTTTTTAGAAAATGGTTAGTTTCTGGTGAAATATAGCTTGAATTGTTTTTAATCATTAACTAAAGAATATAGCTATCCAGAATTGGCAAATGGTGAAAGGAATGTTCTTATAATTCAGAAAGTAAATTCTTTCTTGATCGCTCTTTGACATTGGTATCAGATCTTTAGTTTCTATTTTCCAAAAATGATATTTTGAAGCAAATTAAAATGTGAAATTTTATTTTATTTCAGTTTCTAACTGATTCCACTGGATGGTATTTGGCATCCAGTCAAAGATGCCTCTAATTTCATAAAGATATTCTCTATATTCTCTCTCTCTCTCACAGCTATTCTCTCTCTATGATTGTTGTATATATTTCTAAGTAATAAATTATTTCAAAACAAATCTGATTTTTGTTTATTTTTCAAATATTTCGGTCTCACTGAATGACTGGTTATGATCTGCTTTGCCGAGGCTGTCTGTATATCAAAGACACTCAACACTTGCTGGCTCAGTTTGCAAATTGTCAATAAGTACCATGAGTACTTAGAGAGGAAACGCAATGTTGTATCTTACAGATAGGATAACACAAGATGCAGGCCATCAAAATATAAGAGCATAGGAAATGAGACATTCATATAAGATGATAAACTACTGTTCCAAGGGCTGGGAGCTTCCATGGGTTTGGTTAATGTAACAAATTACTGTGGCATAGATTTCCTTGAATCTTTTGTGATGTTAGGAGTTACTAGATTTTGGTAAGTACCAGTTGATTACTGGGGGGGAGTTCAATGTAATTGACTTACCCCCATCCCTATAATTACTGGCCTTGTGGCACACTCCATCAGTTACGACGACGAGGGTTCCAGTTGATCTGATCAACGGAACAGCCTGCTTGTGAAATTAACGTGCAAGTGGCTGAGCGCTCCACAGACACGTGTACCCTTAACGTAGTTCTCGGGGCGAGTCAGCATGACACAGAATGTGACAAGGCTGGCCCTTTGTAATGCAGGTACAACAGAAACAGGAAGAAAGTTGTGGTGAAAGAATTCAGCAGGGTTCGCCACAATCCCCTGCCGGAGCCTCGTGGCGCTTTAGGCGTTTTCGCTCAATAAACACTCACAACGCCCGGTCTGGGAATCGAAACTGTAAGTCCACTGCCCTAACCACTGGGCCATTGCACCTCCACACTGGCCTTGTACCATAATTAGAAACCATTATTACAATGGTGTGGATTAGTGGTTAGGGGCATTCGGCTCTCGATCGTAAAGTCGTGAGTTCCATTCCCGACGACGCGTTGTGTCTTTGAACAAGACACTTTTATTGCACGTTGTTCCAGTCCACTCAGCTGGCAAAAATGAATAGTACCTGTATTTCAAAGGGCCGGCCTTGTCACACCTTGTGTCACGCTGAATCGCCCTGAGAACTACGTTAAAAGTACACGTGTCTGTGGAGTGCTCAGCTACGTGCACGTTAATTTCACGAAGAAGCTATTCCGTTGATCGTATCAGCTGGGACCCTCGTCGTCGTAACCGATGGAGTGCTCCTATCAGTGATGTAGGATATTGATCAGTTATAGTATAAAACACCAGGGAATAACCAATTTCAGAGCTGGTAGTTGCAAATTAGAATTGAAAGTATGGACAGAACTAACAAACAAACATCCCATCCACTTAAAACTTTAAAAGCAGGAATATATTTCAGTATATAACTGAACACTTCTCAGGGATTGGTAACTGGCAATTCATCCCACCAATCCTTGCAAGTATCTTAGATTTACTTCTGGGTCAATTAATATCCAAGATATCTGATTCACAAAATATAAACAAAAGGTGAGAAGGGTGACAAGAAAAAAAAAACCTGACAAATAACAGTCAAAGGGAGATAATTCTTTCACTAATTTTTATCTGTCCTTTTTCAGTAAGGTAGGACCATATTCTCTACTTGAATGGAGAAAACGATCTTTTGACCTCTTCTACTCTAGTTTGGGGCACACACAACAGAAAGACTACAAATGCAAAGCCTCACAGCTTCTTCTGATGCCACATAAATAACACAGCTAAAGCTGCAACCCTGAAAACTGGCCTTCCTCTTCAAAGTTAGCCAATTCTTCAGCTCCTGAGACCTGCCAATCAGACAGTTCTGCAATTAAACGTTTAGTTCCAAGACATCCGTTTGATTGATTGGCAAAATATCATTACCAGTGCTTGGCAACCTTCCGGCCCTTCTTTACTCGTTTCAGCCATTAGACTCCGACCAATGCTGGGACACCGCCTTGAAGAATTTTAATTGAATGAATCGACCCATGTGGTTATTATTATTATTATTATAGCTTAGTACTTACTCTATCGGTCTCTTTTGCCGAACCGCTAGACTACGGGTACGTAAATACACCAACACCGGTTGTCAAACAGTGAAACACACCCGTGTGCACGCACGTGAGTGTGTGTTTATGTTGTTTACATTCAGTGGTATTGATATACCGTTACGAAACAGTTTGAGAAATGTATATTGAGAAAACAAGTCCCAAACTTACAAATCATTACTGAGGTTGATATGCTTGTTTAAACCGTTAAAGGTGGTGCTCCAGCATGGCCACAATCTAATTAGCGGCATTGTAAATTAATTTTAATAAATCTGCATACTACTACTACTACTACTACTACTGATAGTCCTTTCTATTATAGGCAGAAGGCATGAAATTTTTTCAGGGGAGGGCGATTGTCGATTATATCGATCCCAGTGTTCAACTGTTCCTTATTTTATCGACCCCCGAAACGATGAAAAAGAAAGTGAACCTCGGTAGAATTTCAACTCTGGACGTTAAGAGTCGTAAGAAATATCGCTAAGTGTTTTGTCCGGCGTGCTAACGATTAGGCCAGCTCACCGCGTTAATAACGGTTTCAAATTTTGGCACAAGGCCAGAAATTTCGGGGGAGGGTGTAAATCGATTATTTTGATCCTCAGTATTTGACTGGTACTTGTTTTAACGACACCGAAAGGATAGTCGACCATGGCGGAATTTGAACTCAGGACGTAAAGAGTCTTACGAAATACCGTTAGGTATTTTGCCAGAC
>NC_068999.1:2775982-2776735 GCF_001194135.2 Octopus bimaculoides
TGGAGGCGCAATGGCCCAGTGGTTAGGGCAGCGGACTCGCGGTCGTGATTTCGATTCCCGAACCGGACGTTGTGAGTGTTTATTGAGCGAAAACACCTAAAGCTCCACGAGGTTCCGGCAGGGGGTGGTGACGAACCCTGCTGTACTCTTTCACCACAACTTTCTCTCACTCTTACTTCCTGTTTCTGTTGTGCCTGTAATTCAAAGGGTCAGCCTTGTCACACTGTGTCACGTTGAATATCCCCGAGAACTACATTAAGGGTACAACGTGTTTGTGGAGTGCTCAGCCACTTGCACGTTAATCTCACGAGCAGGCTGTTCCGTTGGTCGGGTCAACTGGAACCCTCGACGTCGTCGTAACCGACGGAGTGCCAGCAACAACTATATTGTATACAACCGTCACTGATATCAACAACTGATCTCCCTTGACAACAGCGACGACTACTTCCGTATCCGGTTTTCTATATCATGTGAATGGTCACGTGATCATTACTCTCCAAAATGTCTTCGACTCGATTCTTCCGCTCTTCAGGTAATTAACGACGAATTTAATGATTTTTTTTTACCGCTAATTAACAATCAATGCCTGATGTATATTCCACCTTTCATACGAGAAAGAATGTTTAAACTCTTGTAGAAAGGCTGTCGTTTGAAATATTAACAATGGTTTAGAGCCAAAGGAGGGTGTTACCTTCACCTCCACCACTGGCCTCGCTTCATTAAATTACAGCTACACACACACACACACACACA
>NC_068999.1:2776765-2782288 GCF_001194135.2 Octopus bimaculoides
ATATATATATATATATATATATATATATATATATATATACTGTCCTGTGTTGTTGTTGTTATGTCCTAACTAGAAATGTCTAAACTGTCTTTATCGAGGTAAATCGATTCAGTTAAGTAAAGCGAGCTGACATAATCATTCATCATCGACTTAAATACATCCTACACTCTTTTAAATGTCTTTTTATTTTCCATCACAGTGAAGCCTAATCCTGTTTTGATAATTGAAGTTAGTTATAAAGAACAATTTGTGCAGGTAAATAAATTACAAGCGGGTGTGTTCCGTAAATGTGTTTCGACATGGAATTATCCAGTGAAAGCGATTCGGCATCATTGATATTAATTAACCCGGAAATTATTTCCCATTTACCTTACATTTCGGTAGTTGTGTTCCGTTACACAAACACAGCATATGTAGAAATATTTTATAAAATCTATTCCGTAACATTGTTGCAGTCATGATTGGATAATACAGGAAATGTATTTACTTTGTTATTTCAAAATACACAACAACAATTAAATTTGGGTTGTGGTTTTTTGCTGTTGTTTTAACCAGAACTCCATTTATCTTTATTGTAAAATGTGCTGTGCACTGTGTAATGTGCCTCGAAATATGACCTCTGACCTTTGCTATAATTTGACTGTTAGAGAAAGTTTCATATTGAACCTTTACAAAATATTGTCTAGATGGGGAGTTGCGACATTCATTCGTGACAAGGTCATTAACAATGTACGAAGTAAAAAATGGTTGCAACAGGAGTGTTTGTGACCTGGGAGGAAGACGGAGATTTAATTGTCACATGTCACAGACGTGACTAAATATTGAAATAATTAAACAAATGAGGTTGTTTAGAATAATCAATTGTTTGTTACTGTGAAGTATGTTTGTTTCTAATTTATTAGTTAAGAAATTAATTAGACATTTTAGGATTTTATTCTCTCATTTGTTGTTCATGAGGACAATTCTAAGAATTCTGTTTCCTCATTGTGTAGATCTTGTTTATGAAAACTCAGTGGTTTGACTGTAGAACTGCTGGGTATTGAAACTATTATGTTCTTGTTCTACTGAAATAATTTCCTAATTGTTTCGCTCAACAGCTGTGTGTGTATAACAATTAGAAGGTATAATAATAATAATTATATGTATATAAAGATAGTAATTGTTTAATAACATGTCATTGTCTACTGTTTCTTATTTTGTATCATACTTTTGTTCTTGTCTTTTGTCTTATATTGAGACCATTAATATCTCCACTTTACATATTTAATCAAGTAATTACTAGAGAGTAAGTGAGGTTTAATTATTGCTCTACTGTCTATTGTATTTATAACTTTCTCATTAATGGAACAAGGTCAGTGGTGGTAGTGGTAATATTTTTGATTAGGTCCATGGTCCACTTTTTGTGTAGTCAAGTAAATACAATTCAATATATTACAGGTACTTATTAACCTTTGGGAAAATAAAATGTAAAGCTGACTGAATCCTGAGCTGGGAAGTATGCAAGTGGTTGTTGTAAAATATCTGACTCCACTCTCATTAATTAGAGGAATTGTTCTTATATCATGGTGTGTTAGGGTTGAATTAAGGCATGGGCACACTGGGCAGTTGCTCAAGGGTCCAGTTTCGATCTGTATATGTTGTGGCTTGCCATCATGTAATATCTATTATAAGATTCATGGCATTGGTTTGTCTGGGAGCCTTTACTGCTGGTAAGACAGCACCGCTCTGTATCTCAGTCTCCTGTCATCTCAGCTGCTTCATTCTTAGACTCCATTACTGTGGAACTTCATTATCACCATGGCAACCAGCATGCGACACTTTCCATGCTGTATATCTCGTGGAAAGCCTACAAAAGCCAAAAGCACAGTCCCCCCCCCATATAAAACACTCCCCCAAATTTGTTAAAACTCTCTTACATCTTTCCAGTTGTCTCTTCTTAGTGAAGGCTTTGAGTGTCCAGTTTTGTTCTTAGTCAAGTTACATTCAACTTGTGAATTAATGATTTTATTTCAAACACAAGTACATAATATAACTTGTAACATCATACAATATGGAGGGACTTGAATATGTGACGATTTGCTGTACTTGATAAGGTGCATCATGCTAAGTAAGATCTCTGTCTTCCGCACATACAGTCTTGTCCTTTCAGGTGCCAGTGCCACATCAAAAGTACCCAGCACACTCTGTTAAGTGGTTGGCATTAGGAAGGGCATCCAGCTGTAGAAACCATGCCACACCAGACAACTGGAGCCTGGACAGCTCCCGGCTGGCCAGTTCCATGTTAAACCATCAAACCCATGCCAGCATGGAAAGCAGACATTAAATGATAATGATGATGATGTTTTCATAAAGTGCATGTTCTTCATGTAATTTACCCCTGAATATTTTTTAGGTGATATTCCTCCAAATATGTCAGGAAATATTTGGTGGGTTTTCATCTAAAAAAAAAAATTTAGTCTTATTACTGTATGTATATATATATATATATATATATATATATATATATACACACACATACATACATGCAGGGTTTCTTCCAGTTTCCATGTACCAGACCCTCCTACAAGACTTTGGTCAACTCAGGGCTGTGATAGAAGACACTTGCCCAAGGTGCCTCACATTGAGATTGAACCCAAGATCACATGGTTAGCAAGCAAGTTTCTTAACCACACAGCCATGCCTGTACCCATACACACACACACATATGCATCATCATCCTTATCGTTTGTCTAACATTCTTGATGCCTTACATGATGAAACGTCAATTAAACATTTAGAATTTTCTTCTGCTTCTTTCATTTGGACACCATTTCTTTCTTTTCATTTTTTAAATTTTTTATTGTTGGTCAGTTTTACTGTTGTTGATAAAATTGTTTTTTCAGCTTTTCTGCTGTTTCTGATCAGCAACAGTGCTGTTGTTGTTATTGGTGATTTACTTCATATAGCACATGCCCCAAACTATGTTACCTTTTTTGAAAGACCTACCAAAAGTTTGTCAACCAGCAATATTCCCAAGATGATTTCTCATTCCTTTGGACTTTCTTCTTCCGTAAGTATTAATTTCATTTTTACAAAGCAACCACTTTCTTCGTTCTTCTAGATGTATTCTGCATATATTCATTATTCATTAATATCAAAATCAATGTTCTTTTAATATGCCACAATATCGAACTTTATTTTTGTCTCATTGATTGATTGTTCCATAAAAATCGGATTTAAACCAGTTTTAACATTGTATATTATTCTGTCTTTCATCAATGACAATATCTTAAATATTTCTGTTCCCATTCTGGTTAATTTTAAATGAAGTAATCTTTATGTTTCATTAATGTGTATTCATTAAAAATAATATTTATGAATTAACAGAACAACATGCCTTGTGTTTTTAATTTGAGTTCAAATCCTGCTGAGGTTAAATTTGCCTTTCATTCTCCTGGGGTTTATAAAGTAATGTACCAGTAAAGGGTAGATTTATTTTTCTATAATGCATCCTATGTTTAAATGGAATTATAAAAAAAACTAAGAAGACCTCTACTATATATCAGGACATTGCTACATGATTTGACATGTTTGTTCTGGTTTAATTTCAGCCAATGGAGTGGGATGGCATGTTACAAGGATCACTTTTCAAGAAACCAAAAGCTAATGTGATGATGACATTGTTAGGCTACGATGGAATTGAGCAATCACCAGTAATGCCAAAAGCAGTTGCTAAATACACTGTTCAGAATGTAAGTAACATGTTTATTTAGCCACACCAAATTCATCATCATCATCGTTTAACATTTGTTTTCCATGCTGGCATGGGTTGCACAGTTTGACAGGAGCTGACCAGCTGAAGGGCTGTTCAGGCCCCATGTCTGTTTTGGCATGGTTTCTACAGCTGGATGCCCTTCCTAATGCCAACCATTTTACAGATTGTACTGGGTGCTTTTACACAGCACTGGTACAGGTACTTTTTACATGGCAGCAGGACCTACAAGCCCACAAGATTTGTGATGCTCAGCTGGAGAAGGTTGCAGGGGATGAGCCTGTATGCAAGGGCAACCACTTCTTCCTAAATTCTGGTTGGCTTATAATGATTAATACAAATTAAGCTTGAATCATTAACCATCTAGTTTTTGTTTTCCACCAAATCTTGTACAAGTTTTTGTGCTAATGATGAGAATGCTTAGAGATAAGTTTTAAACCAACCTCTATGTGCCTGGTCTGCTATGAAATAACAGCTAAATCACACTTGAATCAGGAAAGGACACATTAAATAATGTAGTCCTAGCTAACCGTAAAATGCTGTGCAGATCATGACTGGAATGAGAGCATAGGCCTGTTCAATTTTAAGTTAACCTGAGATTAACCATTACCAGTTGAATCTATTAAAGGTTGTCTGTGTTTATGTCTGAGTTGAAGCAAAGATAATTTTCCATTCTGTCACGTTTCATGTCATTTGTTGTTTAACTTTATCAAAAGTCTGTGAAGTTGACGTTTAAAAAATGGATTTTGTTTTTTTTATGTTGAAAGGATGTTCCATTTGTTGATTTCAATCAAGTTGTGGATTCTCTCCTGAAGAATTCATTTGATATGGACCCTTTAACAGTTCAACTTATGAGTGACACCCAGGTAAGAAGAGTTCCTCCTACTTTTGATAGTCTCATAACGAATATGCCTCTTCTACCCCATATTGCCATCTCAGTTGGTCGATTTGAATTGTGTTTAATGTAATATATGTAGGACTTGCCTCTCCTGTTATTGGTCATTATTTTTATAATATATTATCTGCTTTACTATCATCTCTGTGTTTGGATGCCCTTCCTAATGCCAACCACTTAACAGTGTGTGTTCTGGGTGCATTTTCTTGGGGCCTCTGCACTAATGAGGACACCCAAGTGAGTTGCAAGATAAGGCCGATGACCACTTGGCAGTAGCGGGTGTGCAGTGTACTGTTTTTAAATTCGAATCTGTTCCGTTTCTATTGCAGACAGTGGATGTGCGGTCAGATCATGATGCTTTTAAGAATATGTTGTTTACGCCATCAAAACTCTTTGACCGTTTGTTTGAAACAGATTCTGTCATGAGTCAGTTTGATATTGGTACTGTGAATATAAGTCACAGCTCTGATGCAACATTATTAGCTGAGCTTCAGATGATTTTGGACATTATGAAGAAGGTAGGTGGCTGCTTCAAATTTCGTTTTTACTGCTGTCCTATTTCTTGATTTCCAAATGTAAGTCGGTGAAAATGAAAGTATCTTAGCGCAGCAAAACCTTGCAGAGGATTAGTGGGATGATAATGGATGAAAGGATAACGAGATTATGGCTTATTAATGAGGAGTGGAAACTTGTTTTATTCCAGAATTATCAATAGGCAAAAAAACCTGTTGTGTATATCTGCGTTTTAAATTTGTGACGTTGATTATACTCCCATGTATGATACTCCCATGTATGATACTCCCATGTATGATACTCTCATGTATGATACTCCCATGTATGATACTCCCATGTATGATACTCTCATGTATGATACTCC
>NC_068999.1:2782696-2787045 GCF_001194135.2 Octopus bimaculoides
ATGATACTCTCATGTATGATACTCTCATGTATGATACTCTCATGTATGATACTCTCATGTATGATACTCTCATGTATGATACTCTCATGTATGATACTCTCATGTATGATACTCCCATGTATGATACTCCCATGTATGATACTCCCATGTATGATACTCTCAGGTATGATACTCTCATGTATGATACTCTCATGTATGATACTCCCATGTATGATACTCCCATGTATGATACTCTCATGTATGATACTCCTTGAATGTTTTAAAGAGTCTGTTACTCATGAAAAAAATAATTTATAAAACATTCTGCACTACATTTAATGTTTTAAAAATTCAGTTGTTAAAGTTGGAAATATTTAATTAAAAAAGTTAGTGATGTTATTGAAAAAAATTTAATTAATTTCTTTTATTACTTTTTTTAAAACAATTTTGATTCTGTTTGTAATTTTTTGCCATTATGAATTAATTGAGATAACTTTTACTTTATATTTCATTTTTGGATTTGATTTGTAAGATTCTTTATGTGAGTTCGTGTGTTGAAGCATGTTTTGTTGTGTCTGGGGAGAGTCATTCTCTTTTGGTGCCTCATTATTTAACACACTCACCAGTTAAATTTCCACTCATTTACTTATTTATCTTTTTCTAAAATTTTTGTTGTCTTGCAACCTTTTCAATAGTATTGAAAAGGTTGCAAGATACAGCAAAAGTTTTATTTTATAGTTTTAGGGAATTATTTTGTTATAAATGAAGTGATAGAAAAAAAGCTGAATTCTTCGGTTATTTTTTAATATTCAACTTTTGTCTTTCAGTTAAAAGATAATCCAACTTACATAAGAAGCAAAACTCCAGACTTTTTCTCATTTCCCATGACTGGGTTGCAGAGAATGGCTGAACAACATGGCAAAGATTCTCCAAAGCTTCTCTCTGCTACTAAACTTCTCAATCAATTTGTTGACAAGGTAAAGCAATTTTATTTCTAAATCTTATTTTTATGACTCCTGCCTTTCTCTACACATTTATTAGAAAAAAAAACTGGTTTTTCTTTTGATGCCTTGCAATAATTACTAATGAAGAAATATGGTCTTTTAGACAATTTCTATTCCTGGGAGAACTCAAGCTTCATGTTGTGTCTCTTCTGTCACAGTTGTTGTTTTTGCTGTATATGTGTTTTGTTGTTGTTTAACCCTAGGCTATCCATGATCAAGCTAACAAATAATCCAAAACATTCCAATTGTGACTGTCCTATCTTAAGTATATTTATGTCTACATTATCTTCATTAACTTTCATCCCTCTGGGGTCAGTCTAGTTAAAGGCACAAACCCCCTTCAATCTCTAGCAGAGTTTATTCATTGATTCCAAGAAGTTCCTCTGTGTTTGTACTCAGTTTTCTGTAGAATGTGATGTGAACCTCAGTCTAGCAACTGCGAATCTCCAGCTTTGAACACACACATGCATGTGTGTGCACACGGGGTGTGTGTGTGTGTGTGTAGTGGTTCTCTCATGCATCTCTGATGTTTTCTAAGTCTACCTACACTTAATGCAGTAATGTCTCATTACTACGCGCACACATGCATACACACACACTCACACCACACACACATGCATACACACACGCATTCAGGTTGGTAGATGAGCAGATCCAGTCCTGTTTACTTCCCTTTACTTTGTAACTTTAAACCCCGGCAGAATTGACTTTGCCTCTGGAGTTTTTATCTATCTTATAATCAAAGACGTCGTTCCAACCATGACCCTCGCATCTTTAAACGATGTATTTAGATCACATTATCCAATGCCATTTTTTTAAAGGTGATCAGATATGGTTTGAGAGGAATTTGGTTGATATTTCAGCAGGCCAAGTGACCACATGAACGTTTCCTCTTTGGTTTGACTCTCCGCTGTGGTACCAGTCATACACTGATGTAGAATCAGTCACTTTCATTCCTCTCTCACTAATATTTCTCATGTAGTTCTACGTTGTTTGCAACTGGAAGCTAAAATATTTTCTCTTTTCAATTTGTCTACAATTTTTAGTGACGCTGATTATCTCCCTTAGAACACTCTTTTTTTTCTTTCCCGCTCAAACTGGTTCTGTGTAATTAACATTGTTCATTAGTGACACAAACTATCATTTAAAAACAACAACATAGCTGTTTCTATCTCGAGAAACAACTACTTTCTTTTGGTTAGACACAAGTATTTATATTGTAGTCGGTTGGATGTTAGCTTATGAGTTGAAAAAAATAATCTTTTCGTAAGCCAGTGACTTATTAGCTGTATTATTTACATTATTTACATTTGACGGATATTTGTCCTCATTTTGTTTGTTGTTACCACAACGTTTCGGCTGATTTACTCCCCAGCCTTCATCAGGTGTCCTGGCGGAATTTTGAACTCAACTCTGGGTTCTCATTCCTAAGGTATTTTTTGATATTATTATTTATTTAAGGCACTTATTATTTATTTAAGGAATTGAACTCGGAATCTTGGGGTTAGTAGAATGAGAACCCAAGGTTGGGTTCAAAATTCCACCAGGACATCTGATGAAGGCTGGGGAGTAAATCAGCTGAAATGTTGTGATAATAACTAACGAGATGACACATATCCGTCGTCCAATGGAAATAATGCACAGAATTCCTCATCTCTAAAACGTAGAACAGAATATTAGTCATGTTCTGAGTTCAAATTTTGCCGAGGTCGACTTTGCCATTCATTCTTTTGGGGTCGATAAATTAAGTACCTGTGAAACATTGGAGTCGATGTAATCAACTTATCCACTGGCCCAAACTTGTTGGCCTTTTTAATTAATAAACTTGCTACCAAAATCTGAAAAGAAAAAAAAAACGGTGGGTTGGTCATCATTGACCTGGGAGTAAATAATAAGGAATTATTTAAATACGAGCAGTTGGGTTTTTTCTTTTTGCTTGCTTTTTTTTTCCCCCCACAAATTTGGGGTTTTTCATCATTAAGACAATTTTTTGTTTGATTCAGGAGGTTTTGTAATTATAGTATTCTTGTCTACTACGGATGCAGGGCTTGAAATTTTGAGGGAAGGGACAAATCAACTACATTTGATCCCCAGTGATCAACTGGTAATTATTTTATCGACCTCGAAAGGATAAAAGGCAAAGCTGACCTCCACAGAATTTGAACCGAGAACCTAGAGAGTCAGGAGAAATGCTCCTAAGCATTTTTATGGTTCGTTATGTTCTGGCATGCTAACGGTTCTGCTAGCTCACTGCCTGAATAACAATAAGAATGATAACAATAATAATCCTTTCTACTATTGGCAGAAGGCTTGGAATTTTGCAGGAGAGAGCTAGTTGAGTACATCAGTCCCAGTGCTTGACCGGTGCTTGTTGAAAGGATGAAAGATAAAGTTGACCTCAGCAGGATTTGAACTAGAAATGTAAAACTGGAAGAAATGCTGCAAAGCACTTTGTCTGGTCTGCTAATAACTCTGCTAGCTTGCTACCTTAATTATACAAATAATAATAATAATGATCATTCCTACTTCATGCACAAAACCTGAAATTTTGGGGGAGAGCTCTCTTTCATTACATTGACCCCAGTACTTAACTGGTACCTATTTCACCGCCCCTGAAAAGGTGAAAAGCAAAGTCAACCTTGGTGAAATTTGAACTCAGAAAGACAGACAAAATACTGCTAAGCATTTCGTTTGGTGTGCTAATGATTCTGCCAACTTATCCCCTTAATAATAATAATAATAATGATGATGATGATGATGATGATGATAATTCTTCCTGGTTTTTGGCATAAAACCAGTAATTTTAGGTGCTGGGGTGGATAAGTCAATTATATTGATCCCAGTGCTCAAATAGAACTTTATTATATTGGCGCCAAAAGGAATAATAACAGTATTCCTGCTATAGGTACAAGGTCTGGAATTTTGAGGGAAGGGGAGAGTTGGTTACATCGACGTCAGTGCTTGACTTCATTTTTCAACCCCAATAGGATGGAACCCTGTACAGGAAGATAGCTATTACTACCACAAAACTGAAAAAAAATTACTACTACTAGTCCTATAAAATTATGAAAACAGTTTCTACTACTACTACAAAACTATGGAAATCTCAGTAAAACTAAATTACAGAAACTTCATTTCTATATTTGTTAATGTGAGAGTGACTCTGTGTGTGTGTGTGTTTGTGTGTGTGTGTATAAAAAAGTTGATTTTTTAGTTTCACATTGCAAAGACAAAACGCCTGGGGCTATTGTTGTTTCTGACTTTCTCATTAATGAAGAGGACAAAGGAAAGAAAGCAAAAAATAAAAATAAAAATAAGGGGAAAATTTTATGTCCAAAACACAAGTTCATTAGTTAGTAATCATGT
>NC_068999.1:2787150-2790428 GCF_001194135.2 Octopus bimaculoides
AGATGTATAGATAGATAGATAGATAGATATCAATATATATTACATGTTGCATTAAGAAGCAGTGTATGGTACCAGAATTTTCAACTTGAGTCAAATATAACAAACTACTCCAAATTGTGGTTAGAGTGCAATCTAGACTGGCTAGTTTGTACTGGAATCGAATCACAGGAGTTGTAATAAAGAAGTCAAACCAAATAGTGAGAACTGGAAGTCATTTAATTTGGACATTTCAGGATTGCAAGTCACAAAAGGGTCGAAAATTTTAATAAATTTGTTTTAATTACAATTGTTTTATTTGTAGTTTACAAGAGATAATTTTTCATGCCTAACATACACATATTTCCTATCCACATACTGTATATGCTGCTAAGGTATTGCAAATTTGAAACAGAATATGAATGGATTATAACACCTTTGTGACTTTTGGATCACCCTGTATCATTTTATCATTTCTGAAAATATGTAGTTCCTTTAATAAGGAAGTTATTATTTCACTGATTATTAATATCATCAGTCTCTAGATATAATTACCAATCTCTAACAATTGTTCCCATTTCTTCATATTCAGAACATCTCACCCATTTTTTGTATTTTTGTCTCAAAAAGTCACTGCAATTTTTTTTTTTCATTTAAATATTCGATAACACATTCAATATTGTAGAATTTTTCAAAAACCAAAGTTAATCCTATACATCTCCTGTCATCATCATTTAGGTTTCTATGGCTGGATGACCTTTCTAATGCCAACTACTCTGAGAGTATAGTGGGTGTTTTTATGTGCCAATGGCATGGGTGCCATTGACCTGACACCGGCATCAGCCATGACTATGGTCTCAAATTGACAGGTCTACACAAGCACAGTATATCGCCAAAGGTCTCAGTTACCTGTCACTGTCTCCATGAGACCCAACACTTGAACGTTGCTTTTTACATGCCACCAGCATGGGTGCCAGTCAGACGGCACCGGCATCAGCCATGATTATGATTTTACTTGGCTTGACAGGTCTTCAGATCTTCAAATTATTGTAGCTATTCTTTTTGTTCAGGACAACGGAATATGGCCGTGTTGGGACAGTGCAGAGTTTTATTAAAATAGAATGTTGGGTTAAAACTAATTCACAGAAAGTAGTTGTCATCTTTTGGCTAAAGGAAAGACCAGGAAACTAAGCATGGGAAGCATGTTAAGGTACAATAATGGTATGTGAAGCTGTGGTGCTGATTCTTGAAATTTGTAGTGAAGAAATTTATTTGATGGATCATCCTTCAGAAGATTTTAGAACTTTTAGTTCAACAGTTCGAGGATTGTTAACATAAAAAACCATTTTATTGACTTAACTTGATTAGACTTTTGGTAAACATGTCTTTACATTAAATTTACTTTCTTTTCCATTTGTGTATTTGAATTTTCAAAAATTTCTTTAAAATTCTGCTGGTTTTTGTTTGTTTTTCTCTCTGGGATAAATGATGAGTGTTAAAATGTTAAAATGTGCTGAAGTCGAGATGAACATCAACTAAAAACTGGCATCTGTTTTTATTTAAAGATTTTGGCTTTTGTAATGATTTAGCCACAAACACAACTGTGGAATTATCTTTCAGAATTAGTCAATATTGCAAGAAGCCTGTTCAAATATTGTCTTTCAAATGATTTACAACAGCAATATTTAAAGTTTGTACTTCATTACATGACTTTATAACCCATTGTTTATTTATTCAGTGTTGAAAGCACAATTCTCAATACGTACACACACACACACACACACACACACAGTAATATAGTGCAAGCTGGTATCATTCACTTTTTTTACTTTCTACCAATTATTTTCAAAATAAATAACAACTTGCTCCAGTTTATCATTATTGATGATGAATTATATTCAAATATTATCTTAAATTTCTAATTAAATAGAATTTAGATTTTTAGTTTATGCCATTTGCAGGTCTGGATTTTTCAAACTGTTTTATTGATTTTGTTGATAAGCATATTTTTGGCAACAATATGTTGGGATAGCCTGATATTTAACTCTGCTGGGATCTTAAATGCTACAGGTTGCCTTAAATGTAGCCAGTTGCTTCAAATGTAGCAGGTTGCTTTAGATATAGCTTGTTGCCTCTAATATAACAGGGTGCCTCAAATGTAGCAGATTGCCTCTTATGTAGCAGATTGCCTCTAATGTAACAGGCTATCTAAATATCAGGCTATCCCAACATATTCAAATGTAGCAGGATGCCTTAAATGTAGGAGGTTGTCTCTAATATAACAGGGTGCATCAAATGTAGCCAGTTGTTTCAAATGCAGCAGGGTGTCTGTGATAAAAAGTGATCTTTTAGTGGACAAAATCTACCATTTTTCTTGACTTAGATAAATAAAATTTATTCAGAACTTTGGGACTGATATTTTCTCAAGGATTTCCTAATGTATTTATCATCATCATCATCATTTGTATTTTTCAATACCTGAATGGGTTGGATAGATGCTTCATTGCTATTCTCTTTCATCTCATCAACTGAAACTAAATTTCTTATAGTTTTGTCTGTCTCACATCTTTAACCCACCCCTCTCTGTGTCCCCATCCTTCATTGGTTGTGACACCTACAAATATTTCTACAACTTACTCCAGCTGTAAATGGTATCAAAGAATTGGAATTGGTGAACTCTCAGGATTTTAGCCACTGCCAATGTCATATCTTTTCCATATTTGTTATGAAATGGAAGAAATTTTGATTGGGAAATGTTGTGGCACGTTTTGCTGTCTAGCTTTTTTGAGACAAATTTTGTTAGTTTTGTTCTTGTAAAAAGATCATTGACTCAGCACTAACAATTGATCACACTCACAGAATAGGACATGCTGTGGTGTTGACTGTACTTTGCACCTGTCATACATAGAGGGAACTTTTACCTACTAAGTGTGTGGATAATCTCAGTTGTTCAAAGGTTTTTGACTCATCCTTAAAACTTGATCATATTTTAATTAGTTTGTCTGTAATTTTTTGGCAAATTCTGTCAAGAACCAGGCCATCAGCATATAAATCTTAGCAAAGATAATTGTTGTGTTTGTTTAAATCTCTGAAAAGTAGAAGAAATAGAACTGGGCTGAAGACGGTAAAAATTCCTCTCTGATCTTAAATATGTTGACAAAACATTTCATCAAATATTTCATATTGAATAAACAGTGAAACATTTTGATACATTAGAAATTATTTTCTTCCAAGCATCAAATCTTACTAATTTGGTTTCAGTTGTTGCATTCAGAGAAACCCCTTCTCCTCCCCTTTTATTT
>NC_068999.1:2795438-2802539 GCF_001194135.2 Octopus bimaculoides
TCTGATGGCAGGCTGAAATAAATGCATGTGATAGGAATTCTACCTGATGTCACACAATTTGTGACTGGCTGGTGTTGTTAGATGTCTCACAACTTTCAACAATAATTTCCCCAATGCTCAAATAAGGCTGAACTTTAGATGTAGAGTTGTAATTCTCTCTTTCTCTCATATTTTAATTCAAAATGTTTAAAATTCAGATAAATTCTTCTTAAAAATTAACTAAATATAAAGTCCAAGAATGACCATCATGCATTGTCCTGTTAAATATATTTCTAATATCAAACTGATGATATTCCATATGAACATTGGTTTGTAATGACAGCTTAGTCATTTCTGGTATTTCTGTTGAACAATATTTAAATTGTTAGATAGGGGTGATGAATGTGATTTTAAGGGCACTGGTGAATTTATTGGTTTAATTAATGTTAATTTAAACCCAAGGGAATCTAATTATAGTATTACTTCATCGACATGGCATTTACTTGATAGTGTCAACTGAGTCAAGTTTCCATGATTACGTCACTGTATTGTGAGAATAGACCGAGTGGACCTGTTTGTATTACTGGTATCTCTAATGAAGTTGTCCTCTCACTGTAGCTATTGCATCTAAAATATATCGAGCAAGTTTCAGCTGGTTTAGTTTTATTAATTGTTGGTGAGAATTGTGGAATTTTGTGTAAATTTGATCAACAACTTCTTCTGTGATTGGAATTCAACATTTAAAGTTGCCCATAATTTCTCAGAAATGAGAATAGTTTCTCTTTTGAAAAAAGTTAAGCAAAAATATTTTTGTTTCTTTTGAAATGGTAAAATTTCTCTCATTTCTTGCGCTTTTCTACACTTTCTTTTTTTTTTTTTACTTGCTTTCTGTTGTTATTTATACATTTTAGTTTCGACTGAAATAGTTTGTGAATGAAATATTAAATTTCTATAACGAACAAATAAGAAATAAAGATAAAATAAATGAAAAAAGTAGGGAAAAAAAAATTAATTTCTTGAAAACAAGACATTTCTTTTAATGATGTCATTGAGAGTTTGGAATATAATGTCAATGGCTGGAGGTAAATTGTTATTTCTTGAAATTTGATTAACTCTAACTAAAGTCTCGGCAGTGAACTGTCCTAAAGATGTTTCCATTCTATTAATTTGATGTTCATTCATTTAAACATGTTATACTGCTGGCATGGCATCACTTTCTCATACTACTACTACTACTACTACTACTACTACTACTTCGTTCACAATCACTGTTGCCAGTACAATAACCACCACCACCACTGGATGGGAGTTGCTTCATTGTTCTCTCCAATCACTGTTAACTTGCAAGATTTTTATCGCTGTAGACATCAAAGAAATACACACACACACACACACTCACACTCGCTCTCTCTCTCACACACACACGGAGGAGTACATTATCAAGAATCGTTTTTTGATGAGCGGGGTGGGAGGTGTGCAGGGCGGGGAGGTGTGCTGTGGGTGACAGTTAATTCTGTTCATTATAGTAATGAACGACTAGTTATATAGTGTGGCTAGTTGGGAAATCTTGATTAGTCTTAAATATTTCTCAGCATCTTATTAGTAATCAAGCTGTAGCGGTAATATTTCCTCCACTACTTAAACAACACTCTGTGTATGTGTGTGTAGGGGGGGGGGGGTGCCTGTAGCAATGATTGCAAAGACGTGCTGCTAATATACTAATTAGACCGACTTCATTTGTTTGGTGTCTTCCACTAATTATACGTCCATCTTTCTTCTCTCCTCCTCTAACATATATTTTAGCTTCGGCAACTTTATCATTAACAGCCTCTCACATGTCACAGTTGACACGACAGAAAGCTGGTTCACTTCTAACTAACATCCTCTATACTTTCATTGCCTTTGTTCAATTTGTGTGTCTGTGTCTGTGTGTGTGTGTGTGTGTGTGTGCTTGTTATTTGTGACAACAACATCTAAGGAGCTACTCTTTATTTAACTCTTAAAAAGAGTAGGGAGTTCTTTTTAGATAACATAAAAATAGATCTGTTATTGCATCAATGTTTTTTTCCTCTTCCTGTTTTTTTATTCTTTTTTTTTCTTTGTAAGAAGTTCCAATAGAGTCTTGTAATTGCATAGGTTTGCTATGTCTGTCGTATCTTGTGTCCATACCAGCTATCATCCACTTCTTTGTTGTATGTGGGAATGTAATTTTAATAACGGAGGATTGTTGAGTTCAGAGAAGAGAAGTGGTTTACCAGTTTCTCTTATAAATAAATGTCCCAGTTCCCTTATAAATAAATAAGTCCTGACTACAGACAAGAAATTTAGTTTTATAACCTCTTGGAGTGGTTGGCGTCGGGAAGGGCATCCAGCCATAGAAACGATGCCAAATCAGACTGGAACCTGGTGCAGCTCTCTGGCTTACCAGCTCCTGTCAAACCATCTAACCCATGCCAGCATGGACAATGGCCCCGAACAAAGATCATCAATCAGTTGTAAAGAGGGACAAGAGCGAATTCCATTTCTGTTTTTATAATAAGAGGATTATGATGATGATGATGATGATGGTGGTGGTGTGTTCGTCTGATTAAAAAACCATCTTTTTTTTTTCTCTGCCTCAGTTGTAAAAAATATATTCTGTGAAATCTCACAGATCCACGCTTTTTAGTGTGGATTGACTGATCTATAGTTGGAAACTTCAACTACAGCTGTGAAGTAAAATAACAACTGCTGCAGTGGTGGTCATGGAACAAATCAAAGTGGTCGCTCAATCTGTTAGAAATAGCAGTCAAATTCTTTCTTGAATCCTATCTTGATGGAAAAGAAAAGAAAGCTTTGAATATTTTAATTCTTGACATACCTCATAAAAGGTGGGAGGGTCATGTCTGGAATGCTTTTGATCTTAGGTCTGTCTACTCAGTAAGGTTCATCCTGGGGCTAAACAACAATAACTGATGAAAGGAAAGTCAGACATACTGTTGTGACTGCATCAATAGTTAATGTGTAACTTTATATCATTATCCTACCCGCCTGTAATGAATGATCAAATATTTAATATTAATAACGACACTTCTTCACTTGTTCTGGTCCATTGAACTTCATGTTTTTGATGACTCTCTTCTCTTCTAGATGACCTCTGACTTCCGCAACCTCTACGATGACGGTGTCATTGTTGAGGTCCTCATCACCCAACCCATACATGGAGATCTACTGCACAAAACCAGAAGTTTGATGGAGGTCACTGTAAGTATTCTGCTGAGATTCTAAAACAAATTGCTAGAACTTTTATAGGAATATAACATACCTTGTGGTATTATTTCTGTCCTTTGAGTCCTGAATTCAGATCTCACTGTGGTTTATTTCAGTTGTAGACTTCATTGGTCACTTGACCCTTGAACCTTGGTCATCTTTAGCGGAGTCCCTCTCTGTTGTTAAGTATCGAGGCTCACTCTTCTGTTGGAGGAGAACTTCTCCTTTCTTCTCCTTTCTAGCCTTGTGGCTCTCTGGAAAGGGTCAGAGGTAGATCCTTAAGAGCCACAGAGCTCCTTGGTGGGGACCCGACCAGAATATGGAGGGGAAAGTCAACCTGAGTAGATGTATGTATTGTTGGTTGCTGTGGAACTCATGAATTCCCTTTTGCCTTTGACATTGTTTTGCTGTTATAGTGTTGATGCCCAATATATTACTGGTACTTCTATTTATTGATTCTAGGTCTAAAAAAAACCTTGTTAAGGCTTTAAATGTTACTGCAGTGGCTATAATGCTTTTCCTGCTTACAATGCAGTGAGTGGTAGCAGTAGCATGGGGACGTACTGTAACCACATCCACCGTTTGTTGGTGATTCTCTGGATGATGATTCTGCACCTCCCAGGCGACCACCCTCTAATCTGTGAGTCTATTTGGGTGGTCATTACTGGTGAGGGTTTTATGAGGTTGGAGTGCAGATCCTGCCTCAACCTCTTTTAGTTGCCTTTTATGATGTGCTGAAGAAATGGGTCCATTCTTTAATGTGCTGGTTCTCACACAGCACTAGAGTGATGTGAAATGAAATGTTTTGCCTAAAAAGACAACATGCTGCTCTGTCTGGAAATGGAACCCATGGTCTGGCGATCATGAGTGCAGCACACTAACCACTAGGCCAAGTCTTTACTATGAAGATTCTGCTTAATTAGGATTCTATCTTTGAACAACTGCATGTCATAAAAAGATGTGTCCAGGTGGTAATTCTTTGTGTGTGTGTGTGTGTGATACCAGTAAGAACAATTGTAGTTTAAGTGTATTAATTCCTGATTATTTGAGAATAAATTTTATTCTGCTATTTCATTGGCATCACTCTATGGAATGTAATTTACCATTTTTCAGGAGACTATAGAGAATTATTAATATTTTCCCAAAATACCTTTAACCAACCCTAAACCCATCTTTTAATTTTCCTGATTAATTCCTTATACATTTCTCATTTCAGGAGACGAAACGCAATGGTACCTTAAACCTCGTTGGAAACTACTCTGACAATTATGCTTCCGTTTTCAACATTATTCTGTGGGGGATGATTGTGCTGATGGTTGCTCTTTTTGTTATATCTTATGGTATTTGGAACATGGATCCAGGCCGTGACAGTGTTATCTACAGAATGACCAGCCAGCGATTGAAAAAGGAATAATTCTATCTTTGGTTTTTCTGCGTCGTAGAAAATTAATTGAAATTTCTGAGTGAAAGTTTGTTTGCAGAGGCTTGAGACATATTTCAGTATAGACAGCAGCTTAGGTTGTTAAAGCTGTCTTACTGATGCGTGTGTGTGTGTATATATATATATACATATATACACACACACACACACACATGTATATGCATACATACACACATCATAATGAAATGATGATATATATATATATATATGTGTGTGTGTGTATGTATATATATATGCATACATACACATGCATATATATATATATATATATATATATACACATACATATATATATACACATACATATATATATATATTCATATATATATATATATATATATATATATATTAAACCATCAGTAAGATTGTTACAGCTGTCTTACTGATATATGTGTGTGTATATATATGTATGTATAAAACTATTAGTGAGGTTGTTTTAATTGTTTTACCTCTACAGCAATTCTCTACATACATGTATAATAGATCTTTGCTAGTTACTGTTGACCAATAAATCAGTTAATGTTTTTTAGTTTTAATTCACTGATGGATCAAATTAACCAGAAGCTTTATATTTTTCTTGTTGCTAGTCAGGCTCTGCTGTACTTAACTCTCACAAAATTCTCAACTTTACACTCCTCAATCGTTTAATTATTTCATAAGTTTTATCAAAACTAGGATTTTCTGTTTTCCTACCAAAAGTTTAATCTCTTTTTGTTTTCAGCAGATTCATAGCAATATTTCATTTTAATCATGTATTTATATTTAAATATATGAAAATAAGTTTTTTGAGTGAGAAATTATTGTTGAGATGTGGAGTATTCTACAAACTTGTCAAGTTTGGAATTAATTTCTGAAGATTTTTCAGTGAATCTTGACTTTGGTTGCAGTAATTTCTTGTGACACAATTCCATATTTTTTTCTGTTTTATTTCAAATATAAACTTTAGACTTTCAAATATAAACTTTAGACTTTCAAATAGAACAATCTTCTTGATAAATATTGTGTTTGACTGGGTATGTCTACAATTTTAGGGGTAGATTTAGGGGTACATAGGTCTGATCTTTCTGTTAGAAGATCAGATATTTTCAAGTTTGACATTCCACTGTAAAAACCAATAAATTGTTGGATTGGGTCATGTTTGTTAAAGCATGAACACCCTCACATCCACACAACAGCTGCCCTTTCTGATAAACCAATTCTATTGTTCCAATTCCACTTTGTTTTATTGTGATATATTTTGTTTATTTTTTTTGTTTTTTCCAAATAAAATGTTAATTTTATTTTATTTGTTGTTTTGTTTTATTTAAATTTCATTTTGGTTGTCTTCAGATTTTCATGACAGCCTGAACATCCCCTCTGCCTTTTTTAACCTCTTCCAATGTCTTCGTTCCAACTCTAGTCAGTTCACTGTTACAAATTCTTGGTTTGTCTGGAAAATATTCTTCATAACAAAAATGTTTCCATATTTCTGAAAATTGGATCACTTCTTTTTTGGCTCTTTCTGCATTGCCATCTCACACACACACATTCACTTACATGTTCACATACACTTGCACACACACTCACATTAACGTGCAAGTGGCTGAGTACTCTACAGACAAGTGTACCCTTAACGTAGTTCTCGGGGAGATTCAATATGACACAGTGTGTGACAAGGCTGACCCTTTGAAATACAGGTACAACTCATTTTTGCTGGCTGAGTGGACTGGAGCAACGTGAAATAAATTGTCTTGCTCACGGGCATAATGCACCACAAGGAATCGAACTCACAACCTTATGATTGTGAGCCAAACACACTAACCACTAAGTCACATGCCTTCAACACACACGCTCACACATACATACGCATACAATGATACATATTCACATGCACCCCTCACCCCCAGACACTATTTTATCACCAATCAATAAATTCCTAATCAATTCACTTTGTTATGTTTTTCAACTTCTTAAACGTTTCCTCTGTTTATTGGAAGTTTTTCTGTGTGTCAGCCGACATTAATTTCCTGGTACTTCAATCGTCCTTTTCTGTGCTAACCATTCTCTGTGGAGGTGTTACATTGCTAAGAGGACCAGTTCTAGGTTTTCTTTTTTTATACTCTCGAAAAATATTCCAACTTCAGTTCGTTTCGCTCATTGTTACACCTGTCAGCTGCTGTTAAAGACTTACCTGGTTTGCTGCTCGTCACAAACAATAGACAATAAACGAGACAGTGGTGTAGTACGTTGCATTGCGGTGTTGTGTTGTGTTGTGTGTCACGGGGTAATGTTGTAGTATAGCGTGGTGCATTGTGTTTCGGTGCTACCAAACAGGCAGACGGACAGACAGACAAACAGACGGACAGACAGGCAAGCAGAAGGCAGACGGACAGACAGGCAAGCAGAAGGCAGACGGACAGACAGGCAAGCAGAAGGCAGACGGACAGACAGGC
>NC_068999.1:2804354-2808049 GCF_001194135.2 Octopus bimaculoides
TTTTGGCTGTTCGTACTTAGTTCGCTTAAAAGTGGAAAGAATCCCTTTATTTAGAAATGCATCCATTACACGCTTTTTTCTTTTCTTTAGAAATTTCACGGCAACAGACGTGAGATGAAATTTTAAAATTGCTGCAAATTTTCAATTTCGAAATTTGAATTCTGAGTCTCACAAATCTCAATTCCTTTTTTAAATAAGTAAAAACAGCTTTGCTGACGTTTTAGGAATGGAAATATCACCAGGAGTTTACACTGATAAATCATCTTCAGTTCTTTCATAATTTTTTAATCAATTCAAAACAGTTTGTACCGCATCATCACCTTGTAAAGAAAATGACTCAAGGAAGAAACAAGTATTCACATGAACATTATCGAGGCACATCGTCAGATAGCAGTTGTTCGTGTTTGAAAATTATGAAGAGTCGCAAGCTCTTAAGTGGCGTTGTAGACCAACCCCCGATTCTTGAGCGACAAGCTCTAAGCACACTTGGGGGCAAATATGTAGGTTTTGCTTAGATGGGAGTGTGCCTTTTGGCGTTTCCCAGCAGCTGTAGATACCCTGGCCTTCTCAGAGCTGCTTGTAGACGTCTGGATACAATCTTGAAATGCTTCCGTGGGTTGGGGGACTGGTTCCTCTGCTTCTTTGGCCTTGGCTGAGATCGCTGTTGAATACAACCTTCAGAAATCTGAATTTGTCTATGCATGAGATGTGGCCTACGCATCTGAGTTGTAGTGGATTAACTGCCTTGTAGGTTTTGGTCCTGGTGGACAGATACTGTGCACACTTTTGCAGATGTCCAAAGGTGTTGGCTTCGGCAATGCGACGACTATCAACGTCCTTTTCAAAGGCTTCGTCTTTAGAAATGATACTCACCAGGGAGGTGAAGTGTTTGACTATGTTAAGCGGATGCCCTTTGATGCTGATCTGCAGTGGTCGGTTTGTGACATACGGCGGTTTCTGGAGCAGCGCTTCAATTCCATTCAGACTGATAGTAAGGTGAAAGGCGTTGACTGCCTTAGCAAAGCGAGACACGACTATCTGGAGGGCTACCTCTGTGTGTGCTAGAAGAGTGCAGTCATCTGTCGACAGCAGGGTAAGGCTGAACTCCTGCAGAGTCTTTGTACGAGCAGTCGTCGAAGATTGAATATGTTTCCGTCATTTCAGACACGGATGTATATGCCCTCATGTAAGTCCTCCGTGATCGCCCACAGCATTATGCTGAAGAAGATTGTGTCGGGGCGAGAACACAACCCTGTTTCACGCTGTTCTCAATGGAGAAGGACTCTGACAGGTTAGTGTTGTACTTAATCTGTCCCGCTGGCCCTCGGGTAGCTGTCAGAGTACAAGGTGGACAACCAAATCGCTCTAGAATTATCCACAGCCCATCCCTAATGACCGTATGAAATACCTTTTATTTTCTTAGGTCGATGAAAGCAGTGTAAAGCACCATGTTTTCCTGTTTGCATTTCTCCTGTATCTGGAAGCGGACAAAGCTCATGGCTGTAATATCTCGGTTGGCACAAAAACTACACTGACTCTTGTGAAGGACTTCATCATCTTCAACAAGAACACACGCCACAATCTTGCCTACAATTGAAAGCAGTTTTATGCCTCTGTATTTGGGGCACACTGTCCTCACATCTTTGTTCTTGTACAGAGACACCATTATGGTGTTGTGCCGGTCGCTCGGGATTTCTCCTTTCTCCCGGCACAATTTAAACAGGTCAGTGAGTTTCTCAAGAAGTCGGTTTCTGCCATGCACACCAAGAGCCTTGTGAGTCCCCAGTTTAACAATCGCTGCCTTAATCTCGCCTATCGAAGGGTGGATGATCCAGCGCCTCTTATTCTGATCTACTGGCAATTGACGCTGCTTGCATTGAGCGTGTGTTTCCATATAAATTTCCATAGTGTTCAATCCAGCGATGTATGAGGCCACTTTTGCATCGGCAGAGCGCAGAGGTATTTGAGTTTGGTGGGCAGGGTCATATACTGCACGGTGTGCCTCATCGAAGGATCTAATAGGTCCCTAATCAGTTAACATTGAGTCCTTTTAGCAAGTACCACCCACCAGTTGTTCTGGACTTCCCGCAGTTTCCACTGGAGAATCCTGCAGGCAGACCCGTGGGCAGGCTTGGTTGATTGGTTGTTTGGGTTGGCGACCATTCCTTCGTGTCAAGCGTGTTTCTGGCGGAGGAATTGTTGTATCTCTTCCTATATACATTTATATAAGTATATAGTTAATAAATCCTATGGTACACAGCAGGTAGTTTTGCCGGCAAAGCAGTTCACTGGCTTAATGTTCGTTGGGTGTGTAATTAATGGGAGACGGAAGATGTAAGATACGATCTTCCATATCTTCCGTCTCTCATTAATTACATGTATGTATGTATGTATGTATGTATGTATGTATGTACGTACGTACGTACGTATGTATGTACGTACGTATGTACGTACGTACGTATGTACGTACGTACGTGGAGTGTCTTGGTGAGTGACTGCATATCATTCAGTTTGTAGGAACCCGGTGTGTGTGTGTATGTTTGTTTAACTTCAGCGAGTGAGTAGGAACCGGAGTTTTGGAATGCGTTGCTGCATAACTTCATCCTTCAGCCTGAAGAAACCAGAAGTTCGAGTGTTATTAGCGTAGCGATGGCAGGCTGAGCAATATGTTTTCCTTGTAACCATGAAGCTCCTAGTTTTTTTCTAGGTTCTTACGTATGTGCTTACATATAGCTACATGGATGCATATATATATAAGACAATATTAACAATGTTTATTTGAACAACACCGTCATCAATGCTAAAATGTAAAGAATGAAAAGCTCAAGTGACACCACTGGGATCTGAACTTAGGACCTTGGGTGTTAAAAATATTTTCGGAATTCAACATCTGTCGCAACGAACAACCAAACGGACAAACACTGTACACGAAGAACCTTGTAACGAACGCAGTAATGGTGATTAATATTACAATAATATTAATGAGAACATTGTTTTAATATTGTTTTGTATTGAAGGACCATTGGGGGTTGTCCAGACCCATGATAACTTCATCCATGTTTCTTAAAACTCATTCACTCAGTCATTCGAAGTTACTTCGAACGCAACTGGAACACTGGCACCACAAGAATATAAAAGAAAGTAAATAATAAACTTTGCTTCTCTTTCGAAGAATTTCTCCTGGTCTTCACAGAAATATTGCAAGACGTTTTAATTATTGAAAAGTTAATTAACGCTGGAACTATAAAACTCATTAGGAAATATTTTCTTCACAATTTCGGTCATAATTAATATCCAATCAAACAAAAATTGTTTTCATTAACATAATTTTTACTATAATTTGGTTTCTATTATATGCAAAAAAAAAAAAAAAACTAATTTCAAATCATTAATTACCCAGTTGTTGCTGCTTTTCAACCCCAGGTCAGCCTTGTTCCAGCAAATGCAATTATTTATGATTAAGACATAATTTTGACGAATATATTATATACCAGTCATAAACTGAGGACTAGTTCCTCAACTGAGCACTCTAACCCCAATCACTAAACTGGTTTAGCTTCACAGTTAGACAAAAGAAATGAATCGTTCAGAATTTTCCACTTTAAAATCCATGGGACAAATGATAGAACTGGGGGTTGGGGTACGGTTTCAATTGGTTTCACTTATATTAGTGTCCTTGGGCAACGAATGAACGC
>NC_068999.1:2810422-2817400 GCF_001194135.2 Octopus bimaculoides
ATATATATATATATATAGCCGCAGGAGTGGGTGTGTGATAAGTAGCCTGCTTACGAGCCACATGGTTTCGGGTTCAGTCCCACTGCGTGGCATTTTGGGCAAGTGTCTTCTAGCCTCGGGCCGACCAAAGCCTTGTGAGTAGATATGGTAGACGGAAACTGAAAGAAGCCCGTCGTATATATGTATATGTATATATATGTGTGTGTGTGTTTGTGATATAATATATTTCCAACAAAAGATCGGGGAATGGTATAAACGGAAGGCAGGAAGATGACGGGTAAACAGCATTATTTCCGTCCAAAGTTACCATTTTCATCATGACTATACATTCTGAAGGTGTGGCGATGTTTGATGTGGAGGTGTTTATGTTAAGTGTGTGTGTGGGGGAGGGAGTGAGAGGGGGCTTCTAAATTTACTCACATCATTAACACACATCATTAGTTTAGTAATTACTGGTATATTGATTGAGTGGATATTTTTTCACGAGGAAATATCGATTGAGTATGGTATGTTATAGTATCCAGCATTGCGGTATGTATATTAGGATAATCTACGTTATAACAAGCTGTAATCTGGTATCCTAGACGATGCTATAAATGATGGAGTGTCCAGGGAAGAATCGTTCCACAGACAGACAAACAGACAGACAGACAGACAGACAAATATATTGCTGAAGTCTGTGTTACATAAAAGAATGGAAAATTTCCTCTTTTGCAAGGCTGAAGTTATAAACTGACAAATGAGAATACATTAGACATAATTAAGACACATAACATATAACTGTGGATTTGTGCAATGATCCGTGACAATACTGTTTCTGTGATTGCTCTCAACCATTAATTCCGAACGATCAGAAAGAAAGCAGGAATGTTACTTTGAAGAATTACTCATTTCGAAGTCCGTTCCACAACTAGCAACGGCAAACATTTTCAGTGCCAAAGAACTAAAAATGTTCGACCGTCAACAAAAATATTCAACGGCTGTAAATTATTAGAAAATTTTAACCAGAAAAAGAAATAAGAGACGATCTAGAAAGAAATAACCGATCTATACTTTCTAAGCTAAACAAAGGGAAATTATTTGCAATCGATGCACTTCCATCTTTCATTAGACCCGAGAAAAAAAAAAAAGACAACATTGAGAGACAACTAAATTGTAAATAAAATAGACAACTTAGGAAATTGAACAAGCCATATTTTTGTATTATTCTACCTGTAGTGTATAAATAATAATAAAGTGAAGACAGCATGTTCTTTGTCTATCTCCTTACCTTCTTGGAGGTTTTAGGTAAAATCATACTAATGTGTCCATCTGTTTTAATTTAATTTAATTCTATGTCTTTATGCAGCTGAGAATTGCTCTGCATTTAAATTGATGTAATGATTGCATTGTTCCATTAAATGGAGTTGCTTGAAACGATCGTACTGCATTACCTCTGGATATCCTTGTTGCTTATTTTGATTTTACAGCCTACTTATAAAGGTAAAAATTCCAGGGTTTAGTTAAATGTTTTTGAATAACATAGACAAATTTAGAACCTGCGTTTAACTCCATTTCTTAATTTGCCACAAAAATTTACTGGTCCAAATCTTTTAACAACGAAAAATATGCTGAACTGTTAATGACCATTGTTTGTGTTCTATCATATTTGCTGGCGTATAAATCTCATTCTCATTTTACGAGTACATTTTGTGAAAAATATAAATTTATTATGTTTCATCATGCACATATCGAAAGCTATTTTAAAGTAGTTTTGTAGAGAAAATGTATGATTCTGTGCATGTTAATACAATGCTATGACAGCATACAGAAATAAAGTATGAAAGCATAAATTTGTCATTAATAATCTGTTATGGGAGAACCATATTTCAGCTTTTAACTTTCAATTAAACTGTGAAGTTGTTTATATTTTGGTCTAGAGAATTGCTAAACAAAATATAAAACTCGTATTTTCGGCCATTTTGTTTTGTGTAGCCGCTATTGGTCACTGGGGTGGTGCACCACTGCTATCGTTTTTCGTTATCCACTCATTATAAATGGCTGATAGAAAGATGAATATTTAACGTTGCTTTCAACTTTCTAAGAGAATTTTTATATTTTGATAATTAAAAATTGTTTCCTTAAGGTTACAGTCATTCAATAATTTAAAACATATCAGGTATGGGTTATGTATTCTGAGGAAGAAGACATAATGAAATGGTGTGATCTCCCCACATGAATACCAAAATACCGTAGTTCGTGCCAGCAAATTGCAATTTTTGGCTTGCTTTTAGTCTTCTATTACTGATGATAATTATTATGCCAGACAAACCTATGCTCATCTATGATCTTCCTACAATACAACACTAGATTTCCTTTTCTTATCCGTAATATGGATCCATTAGACGCAGGGCAAATTATCGATACATTTTTTTTAAAACGCGTCTTATAGGCCAGCAAATATAGTAATTCTAATAAGGTTTCTTTGGTTCTACCTCTGGTATTGAATCACGGATATTCCGGACCATCTCAGTTTTCATATAACTCAGACTATTTTATAGTCATATTTATGAAACAAAAAAAGGGGGGGGGAGATTTGATACTTCAGTTAAATAGAAGAAACCAATTGTTAATATCGTGGTTTGATGTCTTTTCTCATTCAGTCTGAGATTTTCCATGATTTTTATCATATTCGTAAGGTTGGAGCAGATAGACATCTTCTGGGGTCTAAAATCTCTAAAACTGTTCCAACTTATTGCTGGATGTATGTTTTAAATTTTTGGAGAAACTTCTGCGGCCCATATGGCCAGTTCTTATCTTACACGTCTACAACATTAAGTAGAAAAGAGTTGAGTGTTTTCTTGGCGATAACATTAGTCTTCTTCGCAGTTAACTTTTCTCTCAGGAGGAAACTTATTCAGCACATGTCAAAGAGAACCATTCGTCATTATTCCAGTGCTGCTCTTGCCTTTCTGCTGAATTCTACCACCCTGTCATACTGCTTCAATATGCTACCCTTATTCCACCGCCGCATTTTACCACCCTTATCGCACTGATGCGCCATTGCAACTTATAAATGATGGCCGTCACTCGCAAGAGAATCTGATCCGACAGCGTCCACCGTATTTTTGCTAATTGTTTTAGCATCTCATATAATGGTGAGGAAATATAGAAATCCCCCCCACTTCTCTCAATCCCCCCCCCCCACCACACTTCCCGACCCAACTGGACATTCATGATATGTCTGCTAAAAGAAGAGCTTCATCATTCTGGGATTCGTTATAGAAATACTGGTCTTATGTTGGTACTTCTAGTTTCGACCCTGAAACAGTGAAATACTAAGTTGATCTCGGTATCATTTGAACTCAGAGCGCAAAGGGCAGAAACAAATATATCCCATTTTATCTGACCCTCCAACCATTTCGCATGTGAGGGCGCATGGCCTTGTGATTAGGGTCTTGCACTCACTAGCGCTTTCAATTCCTGGATCGGGCGGTGCGTTATATTCTTGAGCAAAGCACTCCGTCTTGCGTCGCTCTCTGATCTCTTCGACACCTGATGTGTGGCAAACCGTGCACCTGTTCAGGCAACGTCGATTGGATGGAAGGACAGGTGAGCTAGTATAAAGCACATACATTTGATTACTAAAGGCAAATCACCTGAGCAGGTCGTTCACCAGGAAATGACAAAACCGTCTTTCTCGGACTACAAAAGACTACCATCACATTCTTACCAATCTATTAGGAACGGATTCCCGTCAGTTTTAACGATGACCATTCAGTTATTCCACCAACTGAACTACTTAGAATGTAGATGGCTGAGTATTCCACGGACGTGTACAGTTTATGGTAATCATCAGAAACAATCAGCGACACAGTGTACAACAATATATATATATTCTTTTAATCTTTTACTTGTTTCATCCATTTGACTGCGGCTATGCTAGACCACAGAAGCAGAAGGTTTCTGGAGGTGGCTGGTGTATCTGCTGCGAGGAGGATCATCAAGGAATGTGGGGAGAAAGCAGTTGAGGGTAGTGCTTCGACTACCAGGAGGTTTGTGAACGCGTATAAGACCCCAGAACTGGCATGAGTCCAGTTGCAACGCAATCCGTCCATACGAAGCCCGGTATGGAGCCCAGACAGAATTTTCTTTAGGTCGAGTAGCCGATCCTGCTCAAAAGGTCTCTGAATAAGGGTTGTTTAAGGATGTTGAACAAAACATCCATGTTTTCAAAGGTGAATTATCTAAACCCCAAAGAATCCCTCTGAACACGTGGCTATGCTGCTCCCTTGACTTACCTTGAACTCTACATCTTTGTCATCTGGGTATTTTCTCTTCAGATCCTCAACGACAACGCTTTCTCTTGAATGATTTCTTGACTAATAGTAGCAAACTGACGATTCAAGCTAAAAATCCAAAGAGAAAGAAGACTTTCCATTTCTTCAAAGTTTTTAGCTCTTTTCTTATTGATGACAATGTTCTTTATCCCTGGGACTTCAGATTTGATATGGGCTAAACTCTTGTCTTTATTATGTACAATCGTCCATACAGGTGTCCGACTCATCCCAAAAGATCATGCAATTACTACCACTTTTTCACCTTTTTCATGGCTTTTTATCATAGCCAGTATATCTTCCAGTGTTATAGCATGAGGCTTAGCACTTTCACTATAAATTTTCTCAGGAGCCATGGGGGAAAAAGATAAAGTCACAAATGAATGAAAATGAGAAAGTAGCCGATAAACAGACGTAAACAAATCTGAATTCAAAACAATCGCGGGAATCACGAGTGACAAACACACCTAACGGTAGATATTGGAATTATAGTGCAATATGAACTCCGAAAGACCGATAAATAAGACAACACAGCTGATTTTATGATTTCGATCACTAAGCTACATTACTTTATGGTGTGTATCTTAACATTTACTGTACACATTTTAGTATGATTTTATATGCATTTATTTATTGTATAGTAATATGATTTTATGTGCTTTTACCGGTTTTCTGGTGATTTTACGATTTCAATATTTGTGGCGGACAGACGTAAAGTCGAGTAAAATGACTTAACTTGATTTTTATTTTTCCATATATTATTTTTGAAAACCGGTGTATATTCGGGAACAATGGCCCTTATTAATTTTACGAGACCATTATCGATGATATTTTGAACCTGTTGGATGAATTATGGTGACTTTATAGCATACGAACGTTTAGAATGTTTTTTTCTCTTTGATACAGTTGAAACATTCCTACCAGAGGCTTCCAATTCCATTCGAATTTTTAGTACAAAAGACCTTGCAACATTTAGAAAGTTGGCTGTGTTCTGCACATGGCAACAATGACTGAATATCTTGTGTTAGCATTTTATCTGCAATGGGAGACCCGAACTAAAAACAAAAACAAAAAAAACAACTCATTTTGCTTGAAGAGAATAACATTGATAATTCAGTGTCCTCAAATACCCCTCGTAACCTGTACATACATCTAAACGTACATACGTCAATGTATATATAATATATATGTGTATATATACATAAATACCTATTTATATATATATGTGTGTGTGTATGTGTGTGTGTGTGTGTGTGTGTGTGTGTGTGTGTATGTGTGTGTGTACATACATATAAATGTATATATATACGTGTCTATATGTATATATGTATATTCACAAGCACATATCCAGTGGGGGTCAATGGTATATATACTCTAAGTCAGCTAACCTTTTTTGCATGGGGCTTTGTGAAAAATCACTGCGTGCCCCTGTGTTCTAAGACGGGGATCCTCGAGGTTTTCAAGATCATCACTCAGGCAATTTGCAAGGGGATCAGTGACAGCAAAAACGGCAGCACTATGACCAGAATAATAGCTCTTGTCAAGGAGGAAGAGTGACACACCTGAACTAAAAATGTAACTAAAGGTATAGAAGAAAAAATTATATTCAGGTTACACTGTGGCACACCTAGCATCGTCTCGTGGCACACCAGTGTGCTGCAGCAAATCGACTGCGGAACATTGTACAACATTATCATTGTTGTCGAACATTACAACGTTACATAAAACGAACTTTTCTACCTAAACAGACGAGATCAAATTACTGTTTCAGTTATTCTAATTATGTCCAAATGAATTGATTCTTTCATCACTTAATCTTAATTATATGATAAATACTTCCAAGAGTTTCATAAAGCCGGTACCTACTCATTAATTAAACTCATAAATTGGAATTTAAAATCTTCATCCACTTAATCATTGTTACTCTACATTAATCTTAAATTCTGCTAATTCTTAGAAGAAGTAGAAGAAAATTACAGCTTGTGGATTCGTTTTTGTATTCGATCGTTCCCAGTTCTGTTTCTCCAGATATTCCATTATCCTCTTTGCTGCCCTAAATAGCTGTTGTGTCGTTTCTGACCAACTGGAACAAATTATTAGGTTCTGTTTATAAAAGCTGCTATAATAGTGTCACTTTTCGCAGCTTAACCCTGGCCCACATCCATCAGTCAGACGCCATCTTCTTCACTCAGCCATTCAGCTTAACACGTTGATGATTATTCATCCGATATTTTAACACAGAACTAATATTTGTTCTAATTTCGCCCAGATCGATGCTCACTAAACATGGAAGCGATCTCTTTCTTTGATATTTTTCACACATTTCCTCCCCTCCTCCCCCACCCTAGAGTGTTTTATTTCCATATCTTTTTATTTTTTTTTTTACCGATGAAAAGAAGAATTAACGGATTATCTTAATGTTATTATATCCGAGTCAAGAAACCATAACAATGGTCCTAAGTCGCGTATTCTTTGATATTTGATCAATAATCTGGTAATGTTTTCTCGCCATTTCTCTAGAGAACCGCTGTAAAGGTGGTGTCTGCGTTATATGACGGATTTTCAGTGAGAAAGAATAGCTACACTCACTGTCCGCAATCTAGGAATGGTTAACAATGGATATAAAAACATGTAAACACAATGAGAAAATACAGGAACACGG